>NW_028258325.1:15096515-15399545 GCF_053883595.1 Heterocephalus glaber | reverse complement strand
CATTACTGATTTATAAATAGAATTATATATCCATATATCTTTATGAGTGATGAAATCTTTAGGATGGGACCTTTATCTATTTTTTAAAAATAAATCTTTGAAATCTCCATGACTGGCATATAAAAGATGCAAGGGGAATATTCATTAACTGAATGAATGAATGTGGTTGGAGCAACTTACTCAGAACTGTATTCTCACATGTGCTTGTGTTAGGCAATCCCCCATGTCTAAGCGATAGAGTTTGAGCAGTGGAAAGGGCAGTTGTCCAGTCCCTTCACATGGTCAGACCAGCCAACTTTATCTTGGTCAGTATCTTTCCACACAGTACTTCTTTCTCTTCACTCAGAAGATATGATGCTACAATCCCTGTCATCATTGTTATTGTTGCTGGAAAGCTTGATATATGCCACTGTCTATATTACGCATCCATTTAAATTATGTCGTAGAAGGATAGTTTATGAAATAGTATCATTATCCCCAATTTCTATGTAAGAAAACTAAACTATGTCTTATATAGGGTAAGGATTTTGGAGGGAAGAAACATAGGCTCCTCTTTCCCAGTGTTCTAATTTATTATACGGAAATTATAACACCTCCCTCATTAAGATTGCCACATGAACTAAAATTACACATGCACAAAGTGCCTCAACACCCTCATATTCCTTTTGGATGGTGTCAAGATATGGGGTGATGATGGTGCCACAATAGCTGGCTGGCCAGCAGCTGCTAGTTGAGCATGACTAGTTTATAGACTGTTTAGACTGATATAGTAGAAAAGAAGCAGGTTGTTTTACAGTATGTGATTCTAAGTCTTTGGAACCAATGGAAAGAATTTAGTCTTGAAAGTTTCTTTAGGAACATCAGTTATGAAAAACTGTGAGAAATTCTATGTACTCATAAGGGGAGCTATATTTTATCTGAAACACTGTAAAGTTATTAGAGGATGTTGTACAAAGAAGTGATATGATAAAGTTGTTCTTGCTAGAAATTTTCTCTAAGGAAATGTAGAGAATGGAGTTGGAGACTTGGGACTGAAATAAGAGTCACCTAAATAAAGGTGGTAGAATTAGTTTTGAAGATGGCTTCATAGAGTTCTAGGGAGTAGAAGTGGCATTCACAGGGTTTAGTTTGTTGGAACATGAAGATAGAAATAGGACGTAATAACAATTTAAAGTGATTTCTGAGTTTCTATCTGATGAACAGGGTGAAAACAGTTATGTCACTAAATGGCCATGACGCATTATAAGAAACACATCATTGGGTAATTTTTGTCATTGTGCAAACACCACAGGATCTACTTACATAAACTGTGATGGTGCAGCCTGCTACATATGTATGAGTATATTTGCAAGAGTTGGGAGGCTGGGATTAAGCGACACTTACGATGAGAGTTAGTTTTGAACTTGTTGTGTTGGAGGTTCCTCTGAGCTTCTCAGACAGAGATAGCTCATTGACTTCATCCTCCCCTTCGAGCTCTGCAAGCAGCCCTCCTTAGCCTCTCCAGTTGGTAGAAAAGTCTCCCAAAGATATCCGGCCATCAGAACCATGAATGTGGCCTTACTTAGAAATGGGCTCCTTGTAGATGTAATCAAGCTAAGATGAAGTCATAAAAGAGACAAACATACCCAGGGAACAAGGCCACATAAAGATGAAGGCTGAGGTGAAGGGAATGTTGCTAAATGCCAAGGAAACCTGGAGCTCACTAGAAACTGGAAAAGGCAAAGAATTATTCTCCTGGGAGCCTTCTAAGTGATTATTGCCCTAATCACTTCTTTACTTAAATTTCTGGCCTCCAGAACTATGAGAAAAAATACTACCATTGTTTGAAGTCATTGAGTTTATGGTACAACAGCTCAGTACAGTCTCTTCACTAGCTTTATTTTTCTCTGTAACTCTTAGGGGTATCTTGTAAATTATTTATAGCTTTTATTTGCCTGTTATCCATTTCTCTCCATTAGGTATTAAGCTTCATGATGGCAGGTATTTCTGTCTTTCTTAAAAATCAGTAGATTTTTGTATCTTAAGTGTCCATACAGTGTGTGGATGAAAGAGAAAAGCAAGTGAATGACATCTCCAGGGAACATGCGTACTTAAGTCTAGGGGGAGTAAAATAAGAGTCACTTCAGAACAGATTGGAAAAGATAGCTGAGGGCTGGGAGAGGAAAATCAGAAGACTATGGTGTAAATAAGGCCAGAGAGGAGAGAAATCCAAGAAGGTATTAGCCTACAGGGGTATAGAATGTGGAAGAATACAGTAAATTCAGAGGCACAGTGGAAGTTTTGGTGCACTCTGAGAAGTCGAAGGGAAAGTGCTCGCCTTGCTAAATGGTAACGTGTTGAAGAACAGATTGTTTTGTTTTGCTAAAATATAAAGCAGGACTAAATATGTGTGCACATGTGCATGTGAGGCAGGAAACATGGACAGCTGGGAAGAGGAAGAAGAAAAACCCAAGCAGATTTGTCCTGTGAACTTCAACTTTGTTTTAAATTTCTACTACATGTATTTCACATCTTTCTAGATTTGCCTTCTGCAATTTTCAGCATTTATATAGGAAGTGTTTCTCATGTACATGTTCTCCACACTTATTTCAACAAAATGGTTACTTCCAGTCTTTTAGGTGATATTATTTTAAAAACCTTTTGGCACAAGAAGGTACACATGCAAATAAATGGTAGAACTCGACCACATTGATTGGAAAGAGCCCATAAACAGAATGAACACTGTGCATTTTTTTGGGACTGTAGCTTTTCCCAGGACATAGGGCTTTGCAATCTCAAGAGACCGTGGACAAACCAGAACAGGGGGCCACCCTGCTTATGAACACTAATGAAGTAATTTTAATTCAGGAGTGCTAAATATATTTGTTTTCATCTCTTTTTCTTTTAGCCACACATGAAAGCTAAGAATGAAGGGTCAAATCATAAAGAATGGCATCAATAGAAATTTAGTTTAAAATGAAAATTATTTAGTTAACATTTTAAACATTTACTAATATTGAGTCTATCAGATTTTACATTGAAATAGTTTTAAAATATAATAAATTGTAGATAATCATGACTTAAACTGGGATGTACATGAATATATATACAATAATGCAACTTCAGTACTATCCTTTTGAGAAAGCCTCTATAAATGTAGCCCTTTGTATGGGTAGAATTTCGTGTTTCTTCTATGGTTTTTTACAGTATTCCCATTGACTTAGAACATTGTTCTTATCAGATTGTGTGACAAACATCTGTTTATTTGCACATAAGCATCTCTCAGTAGAACAAGAGAGCTGATGCAAGATCTATGCCCTGTGCTTCCAAGGTATTTAATAAGTATTGGTAGGATTAGTTTCTCCTTTATATCTTTAGAAAAAATAGTTCCATTGCTTAAGCTATGAGATTTTTCCGTATCTTTTTCAAAGAAAAGCCTATATTTTACCAGACAAATTACTTATACCATGTATCATAATTATCTCATTTATTTATTTTAGATTATGTCACAACAAAATTCCAAAATCCTTTTATATTAGAATTTGAAAAGGTGACAAATCTTGAAGCATGTTTGGGCAACTATTATATTCTTTTAAATAAATTTTATTGTATGTGTTTGAAGTTGACAACGTGAATGCTCTCGAATACACGTAGATAGCTAATTGTTGCTATTGTGTGGCAAATTACATATCTATCATCTTGGTTACTTATTTTTTCCCAGGGGAGTTAAGCAGCTAAAATCTACCTTTAATAACAATCTTTAAAACAATTTTATTAACTATAGTTTTTGTATTGTACATTAGATCTCTAGATTTGTTGATCCTACATATCTTCTAGCTTGCATCCTTTCACCTACATCTACCCATTTCCTACTCCCACTTCTTTCCTCTGGTAACCATTCTTTATACTCTATCTCTGCATATCCCAGGGAAACATTTTTAAAGACTGAATGATATTCCATACATATATATGTATGTGTTTTACACCACGTTTTTTATCCACTCATCTTTTGACAGAAATTTAAAGTGTTTCCCTATATCGACCATTGTGAATAATGCTGCAATGAACATGAATATGCGGACATATTTACCAGTGATTTTATTTCCTTTGTCATGTACTCTTTAGAGGGATTTCTAGGTCTTACAGTTGTTCCACTTTTAATTTCTTTAGAAAAGTTCCTACTGTTTTCCATAATGGCTGCATTAACATACATTCCACCCAACAGTGTCTTAAAGTTTAATTTTCTCACATCCTCATCAATGATTGTTACCTCTTAATCTTCTAATAGTAATCTCCAGTCTAATGGGTGTGAGGGGATATCTCATTGTGGTTTTAATTTGCATTTCCCTGATTACTCATGATGTTAACCACTTTTCATGAACCTGTTGGTCTTCCTTGTAGAAAATGTTTCTTTATCTCCTTTGCTCCTTTCTTTTTTAATTGGGCTGTTTATCTGCTGTTGAATTGTAAGAATTGTTTACAAACTTTGGATATTAACTTCTTATCAGATATGTGGTTTTCAGCTAGGTTGTCCCAGTCTGTAGACTGCCTTTTTATTTTGTTAATTGTTTACATGGCTATGCAGAATTTTTTAGTTTCATGTAGTCTTATTTATTTATTTTTGGTTTTGTAACCTAAGCTTTTGGTGTAATATTTGATAAATCATTACCAAAGTCAATGACAAAAAGTTTTTTCTCAAAAAAAAAAAAAAGTTTTATCTCTATGTGTTCTCCTAGAAATTTTATGGTTTTAAATGTTATATTCAGGTGGTTTATTCCTTTGTCTTGAATTCGGGTAGAGTGTAAGGTTCCAATTTTATGCCTTTTCTTCTGTGAGTCCAGTTTTCCCAGAACTATTAAGTAGAGACTATTCTTTCCCTATTGTGTCTTCTTGAAGCCCTTGTTGAAAACCAGTTGACCATTCATACTTAAATATATTCCTGAGGTTTCTATGCAGCACCAATGATTTTGTTTCTGTTTTTGTTGGGTTTCTTTTACCAGTACAGCACTATTTTGACTACTATAGCTTTGCAACATATGAGGAAGTTTGATGCTACCAATATTTTTGTTTGTTTTTTAGTATTAATTTGTTATTCAGGATTAATTTGTGGTTCCATATGAATTTTAAGATTTTTTTTCTATTTTGTTAGGATTGCCATTGGAATTTTGAAAGGGCTATGATAAATATATCCATTACTTTGTTTGGTACAGGCATTTCAGAAATATTAATTCTTCTAATCCATGAACATGGGATAGCTTTCCATTTGTTTGTGTCTTCTTCAAATTTTTTCATTGAAATTTTACAATTTCAATATACAGTACAATCTTTCACATCCTCGGTTATTGGTAAGCAGTGGGGTGTTTTTGAATGATATCATAAATAATATTGTTTTCTTGATTTCTTTTTCAGCTAAGTCATTATTTGTATATAGAAATACAGCTGATTTTTGCAAGTTAATTTTTATCATGAAGCTCTACTGAATTCATTTATTAGTTTTACCATTATTTGTAGAATCCTTGGAAATTTCTTCATAAGATCATGTCATCTATAAATACAGATAATTTTACTTTTACCTTTCTAATTGAGACAGCTTTTATTTCTTTGTATTGCCCAATTGGTCTGAGTAGTATTTCTGATTCAGTGTTGCACAGAGCTGGTGAGAGGATGCACTCCTGTCTCAGAGTAGATCTTAGTGACAAAGATTTAGTTTCCTCCCAATCATCCTGGTGTTAGCTGTGGAGTTTTCATAAATGGACTGTGCTAGGTTGAAGAACTTCTGTTCTTTACCAAAACTGTTAAGAGACATTCTCTGAACTTTGACAAATTCTTCTTCTCCATCAATCAAGTGATCCTGTAGATTTTATCTTTCATTCTGCTAATGTAGTATCACATTGATTAGTGTATGTTAAAACAACCTTTCTACAGAGAGCACGCAAGGCTGCTAGTGATATATTATCTTTTAGACATGCTACTATATTTGGATTTCTAATATTTTATTTTACATTTCTCCATTAATGTTCATTAGAGGCATTGACCTGTAGTTTTCTTGTAGTGTCTTTGGCTTGCTTAGATACTGATGTGAGAGTGTTCTTGTAAAATACATTCAGAGGTATTCCCTGTAGGCCTATTTTTGAAAGAGATTTTAAAATATTGGTAATAATTCTTGATGACTGTTTGCACCCTTCAGCTGTGAAACCTTCTAGCCATGAATTTTTCTCTGTTGGAAGGCTTTAATTGCTGCTTCAATCTCTTTATTTACTCTTGGTCTGTCTGAGCTTTCTGTTTCTTCCTGTAGCAATTTTAGTAGGTTATATTTTTCTAGGAATGCCTCCATTTCCTCTAGGTTATCCAATATTTTTGCATATTTCTCTGAATACATTTTCTCTCTTATTCTTTTGTGTGCCCAGTGCATATAGAGATACAAAGAAACACAGGAACATACAAATATTTTGCTTTTATACAAATACTTATTTTATTATTCCTTTTAAAATTGAGTAAGTTAGTTTTTTTGGAAATAAATCACATTTTGAATTATTCATATGCCATAGAAACAATAGATATTTCTAAAACAGTGCTTAGATAAATGAATTTAGAAATAAGTTCTGTTCCATTGTTTTTTTTAATTTTTAAAACTACACTTTTGTAGATATAGCATTGTAGATATGGCATTTTGCATGGCAGTGTAACTATTCACTTTTATATGACTAAAATGATATTAGAAAATTATGACTAAATCCTGTACACATTTTAATTTTAACTGTAATAAATACTGAAAACAAATAAAACTCAATCTCAAATTCTCCAGAAGTTAAAAATCTTTGCACAAAATATTTCTTGCCTTCACTTTTCCTTGTGGTTGTAGTTAGAGCTACTCCATGAAAAATATTTAATGTTGGAATAAGGAGATACATTTTTTCTTTTAATCTATTGTCACCATAATTCAAAGAATTGCAAATTCAGAATACTGTGGACCTCAAAGTATTTTAATGTAGAGATAAATATCCTTGAATTCTAAATATTATTGCCCTACCAGTTGCAAGCACTATTATAACTGCAAAGAAAGCAGCAATTTAAATATTTTATTCCCACACACTTCTTTTTTGCTCACTACAATAATCACTCACTTTCTTGGATAAAGGCCATCTAGCCATGGTCTCAAAATAAAATCAACTGTATTTTAAGAAAAATACAATAAGGTTGTATTTTGATACATTTGCTTTTATTAATTCTAGCTTTGTTTAGAGAGGTGTAAGGCTTTATTTTTGGCTGTGTAATTATATCCAGAAGCCAAAAGATACATTACTTCAGCAGCAGCAATTAAGCTGAAAGCACAAATACCATATGGTAACAAGAAATCCAAAAGATTTTCTAAGTTCTGTAATGTCCAGGCAGTTCAGTACGTTGAAATGATTTGTTTAGAAATTCAGTTCCCCTAAGTGTACATTATTTTACACAATCTCAAAATACTAAATGTTGAACTTACAGGATGAATCATCCAAGAAGTAAATCTTATAAACAGATCTCTCACCTTTTCAAGTAGTTTTGTAGAGATGGCTTGTAAGGTGCAATCCTCAACCTATGTAAAACAGGAACACTGTATAAGCTATTTTCAGTAATACAGCTAAAGTTGCCATGTTTATATAAGAATTTAAATCACCTCTGCTCACCCTATGATGAAAACTGTAATGAGAAGCAAAATGAAAAAGGAAGGCAAACTAATGACATAATAAATCAATGAACCGACCAAGCCTTCACTTTCTCTGCACAGAAGAGGGAAGAGGATATACAGTCCCACTGTATTCTTGCCTTTAGCTCTCCTCCTCAAACACTGCAAAGACACCCCAAAGGCCAGGCATCTTTTTCAGCCATAGCACTTAGACATCATGTAGAAAAGAATGAACACAGCAGGCCTGAGACTGCTGAGCATAGATAGGCATGTTTGCTAGATTTACCCTTGTCTGCCTTCTGAAAACTAGGATTTCAGCAGGATTCACAGTATTTCCTAACAGAATAGCAGTTCACTTTGTCTAAACTGTACATACAAAAATATGGTGTGGGCTGAGCATTTGATTTCCTTCTGGGAATCTGAAATCTTGATAGATACTCAACAGAGAGTGCTTAAATAATCAGTTTCCAGGACAAATTTTGGACGAGTATTTAATGAGTTTCCCTTGTGGAAAGCATTTCAAGGTGCTGTCACAACTTGTTACCAGGGGACTGGTAAATAAGTGACTCCCATGTGACTGCTGGAGGAAGGCTCTTGGAAGCTTGCAGCTGGTATCTTCCAGACATTATCCCATGCGCCTTTCTCGTTTGCTGGTTTAGTTTCATACCTTTTTGTAGTTGGTGTTAAATCATAGCCAGGAATATAACTATATGCCATATCCTATGAGTTCTCCTAGTGAACCTCTGAACCTGGAGGTGGTATTTGGGATTCCCAGAACAGCCTTCCATTACATATAATGCAATAAACTCACTCATGTGCTTTTAACATGAAACTAGTCCAGTTTTGTTTTTAAGAGAACTGAAAAAAATTAGTTGTGGAAATCATGTAAAATTTTAATAGATCATTTTTATATTTAAAAAATTCTCGTGAACACTAAAGATTGACAGATGTAGATACCTATGGAATGAATGTATTCAATTATGGTGGGAAACAGACATTATCAATCCACTTGGAATGTAAAGAAACAAATTATTTATCACTCATACTAGATGATGAACCAGCAGACATCAAGATTTTCTTCCTATCCATTATATTTCTGAGGTCTAGAACACTCCCTGTTATACAATTGAATGAATGAATGAATGAATGAATGCATCCTTTAGAATGTTTATTTCATGGTTTCTCTAGATGATAAATTGTGGAGCTAAAACTCAAACTTATGCCTGTCTAACCCCAAATCAATGTATTCCACATCTCCAAACAGCTAAGCAACGTCACATGTCAGTTTACTCATGAGGAAATTATAGTATGGAGATGCTTAGGAATGGGCCTGAAGTCATATATTCATTCAAAGTTTATTTTGACTCCCTATCTTCAGGATTGTGGCATGCCATGAGATACAGATTTTTTAAGTAACAGACGAAGTAGTTTTTTATTGCAATAAGTAAAATCAATTCTAAAAAAATTTAGGAAATGGAACTTAATTCCCTGATCATGTGGATACCTAAGTAATATCTGGAATAAGTCACAATCCTAAAGCTTGTCAGACATGAAATTTGTGTTCTGAATTCTGGTACATCATTGAGAGGGGTTCAGTCTTGCTTTCACCAGTCCAATGTGTATCTGGTAATGAAAACATTACTCAAGTTTTCCATAATGAAGCAATGACCTACAAGTAATATAACATGGACTAGTAATGTAGTTCCAAGTACAAAAATCATTGAGAATTTTTATTTGATGGTTATCATTAAATGTCCCAGTGACTCACAATATACTCAAAATTCATTACAAATACATCAGTAATGATTGTTATCTATGAGACTGAAGATTTTATTGTACTTTACTATTTGTTTTTGTAAATAAATTTTGTTGGTACATTTCAGGTATACAATATAATGATATGCATCATTGGAAATTTGCACCTTTACATAATTAATCTTGGTTCTTATTTTTCCCCCTTACACTGCCCTCCCTTCAACCCCTCCATCCCTCCCTATTTACAAAGATTTTGTTTCCATTTTTTATTTTCTCATATTAATCCCTTTCCCTTCTGTCCTTTCCCCTACCCCACCTCCCCTTCTCCTTCCCCTTTGATACTTTTCTTCCTATTTCACATTATCTATTATACCTTTTAGTCCTTATTTACACTGTCAGGTTCTCACACCAGAGAAACTATTCGGTATTTAGCAAACATGTGTATCCTATTTATTTCATTTAAGAGTATGGTCTCAGTGTGCACCCACTTAGCTATAAATGTCTCTAATTTCTCATTCTTTATGGCTGAGTAGTACTCCATTTTATTTAAAAAACCCACACATTTTCTTTATCCAGTCTCCAGATGATGGGCATTTGGGCTGTTTCCAAGTTTTAGCTATTACAAACTGTGCTGCTATGAACATGGGTGCACATATATCACTGTGGTATGATTCTTTTAATTCTTTGGGGAAGATACCCAGCAGGGGAATAGCTGGGTCAAATGGGACTTCCAGTCCAAGTTCTTTGAGGTATCTCCATACTGATTTCCACAGTGGTTGCACCAGTCTACACTCCCACCAGCAGTGCAGCAGTGTTCCTCTTTCTCCACAGTCCCACCAGCATTTGTTATTCATTGATTTCATGGCAGCAGCCATTCTTTCTGGGGTGAGGTGGAATCTCATTGTTGTTTTCATCTGCATCTCTTGAATGATCAGTGATGTTGAACATTTTTTCATAAGTTTATTTGCTATCTCTACTTCTTTGTGTGAGAACGTCTGTTCATTTCAGATGCCCATTTTTGGATTGGGTCTTTAAATTTGGGAGGTCTGATATTTTTAAGTTCTTTATAGACTCTAGATAGTAGATCTTTGTCTGAGAAATAGCAAGTGAAACTTTTTTCCACATTGTGGGTTGTCTCTTCACACTGTTAGTGGTTTCTATTGCTGTCCAGAAGCTTTTAAGTAAGAAGAGATCCCACTTATTGATTGTTTGTGCTAGTTCATGGGCAACTGAGGTTTTGTTCATAAAATCTTTTCCTACACTAATGTCTTCAAGAATACTACCTAACCTCTGTTCCAGCTGGTTCAGAATTTCTGTTTTAATCTTTGGCAAGTTGAAACCCAACTTTTCCAGCACCATTTATTAAAGAGGCTATCTTTCCTCCAGTGAGGATGTTTGGCTCTTTTGTCAAAGACGAGGTGGCTGAGTGTGTCTGAAGTTGTTTCTGCATTTTCTAATCTGTTGCACTGGTCCTCAGATCTGTTTCTTTGCCAGTACCATGCTGATTTTATCACAGTAGCTTCGTAGTACAGTTTCAAGTTGGGAGTTGTGATATCCCCTGCCATGTCTCTGTTACCTAGAATTTCTTTTGCTATTCTAGGTCTCTTCTTGTGCCAAATGAATTTTTGGATTGTTTTCTCAGGTTCTGTGAAGTATGCTGCTGGAATTTCAATTGGAATTGGATTGAATCTATATAGCAGTTTTGGAAGTATGGCCATTTTCACTATGTTGATTCTTCCTACCCAGAAGCAAGGGATGTCTTTCCGTTTTCTGATATCATCTTTAATCTCTCTATTCAAAGTGCTATAGTTTTCAGAGAAGGGTTTTTTTATTTGTTTTGTTAGGTTGATTCCTAGGTATTTCAGTATTTTGGATGCTATTGTGAAAGGAATTATTTGCCCTATATCTCTCAGCGAGTCTGTCATTCATGTAGAGGAAAGCTATTGATTTTTGTGTGTTGACCTTGTATCCAGCTACTTTACTGAATTTGGTTATTAAGTCTAGAAGACTTTTGGTGGAGTTCTTGGGGTCTTCTCTATAGAGTATCATATCATGTGCAAATAATGACAATTTGACTTCTTCATTTCTTATCTTTATTCTTTTATTTCTTTCTCTTTTCTAATTGCTGTGGCTAATGTTTCCAAAACTATATTGAACAAGAGTTGTAATCGGGGACATCCTTTTCTTGTTCCTGATTTTAGTGTGAAGAATATTAGTTTTTGACCATTTAATATGATATCAGTTGTTGGTTTTTCATAAATGGCTTTTATCAGATTGAGGTAGAGACTATCTATTTCAATTTTTTGTAGGGTTTATCATAAATGCGTGTTTGATTATGTCAAATGATTTTCTGCATCTATTGAGATTATCATATGATTTTTGTCCTTGGGTCTATTGATATAGTGTATTACATTGATTGATTTGCTTTTGTTGAACCATCCTTGGATCTCTGGGATGAATCTCACTTGTTCAGGGTGTATGATCTTCTTGATGATCTTCTGCATTCTATTTGCCAGTATCTTATTAAGGATTTTTGCATCTACATTCACTAGTGAGATTGGCCTATAGTTCTCTTTCTCTGTTGGGTCTTTCTCTGCTTTGGGGATCAAGGTGATGCTTGCTTCCAGGAATGAATTTGGGAGTCTTGCTTCCCTTTCAATTTCATTGAAGAGTTTAAACAGTAGTGTCAGTAGTTCCTCTCTAAATGTCTTTTAGAATTCAGCAGTGAAGCCATCAGGACCCGGGCTTTTCTTAGTTGGTAAATTTTTAATGGCATTTTCAATTTCATTAATTGATATTGGGTTGTTTAGAATTTTTAGGTCTTCTTTCAACTTTAGTAATTCATACAGATCTAGGAATCTGTCCACTTTTTCTGTGTTTTCCATCTTATTGGCGGATAGATTCTGGAAGTAGGTTTGATGATCCTCTGGATTTCTGCTGGGTCCATTGTAATTTCATCCTTTTCATTCCCAGTTGCATGGAATTGGGCCTTTTCTTTACTTTTTCTGATAAGTTTGGCTAAGGGTTTGTCAATTTTGTTGATTCTTTTGAAGATCCAACTCTTGGCTTCATTGATTATTGTTTTGTTCTCTTAGTCTCCATTGCATTGACTTCTGCTCTGATCTTTATAATTTCTTCTCTTGTATGAGCTTTGGATTTGTCCTGCTCTTCTTTTTCATGAAGCTTGAGGTTCAGCATCAGGTTGTTTATTTGGGCTCACTCTCTTTTCCTAATATGCATATTCACTGCTATGAATTTCCCTCATAAGACTGCTCTAATTGTGTCCCATTGGTTCCAATATGTTGTATTGTCATTGTCATTTAACTGTAGGAACTGTCTGATTTCTTCTTTAATTTCCTCTGTGACCCATTGGTTATTCAGAAGTGTGTTGTTCAATTTCCATGTGTTTATGTAATTTTTGTGGTTTCTTTCACTATTGATCTCCAATTTCATCACACTATGGTCTGATAATATTCAAGGGATAACTTCAATTCCTTTGCACTTACTTAAACACGTTCTGTGAGTGAGTATGTGGTCTATTTTGGAGAATGACCCGTATGCAGCTGAAAAGAATGTGTATTCTGATTTGGTGGGTTGGAACACTCTGTAAATATCTGTTAAGTTCATTTGTTCAAGAGTTTGACTGAGTTCTAGTATTTTGTTGCTTGTTTTTTGTCTAATTGATCTATCTATTTGTGACAGCGGGGTATTGAGGTCCCCCACTATTATTGTATTAGTTCTTATTTGATTTTTAATGTCTGTTAGTATTTGTTTTATATAGTTGAATGCACTCGTGTTTGGTGCATATATATTTTTGATTGTCGTCTCTTCCTGTTGGATTTTTCCCTTTGCAAGGATGTAGTGTCCTTCTTTGTCTCTCTTAGTCAGTGTTGGTTTGAAATCCACTTGATCTGCAAAGAGGATAGCTATTCCTGGTTTTTTTGGGGGGTTCCTCTCACATGGAGTATTGTTTTCCACCCTTTAACTTTCAGTCTATGAGTTTCTTTTTTAATTAAGTGTGTTTCTTGTATGCAGCATATTGTTGGGTTTTGCTTCTTGACCCATTCTGCCAGTCTATTTCTTTTGATTGGTGAATTGAGACCATTAACATTGATGGTTATAACTGATACATATTGACTTATCATTGTCATGACTATTTCTTTTTGTTGGATTCTCCTTTTTTGCATTTAATTTTTTGTGCCTGATGAATTCATTCTGCTGGGCTTCCTGGGGTTGTAATCTTCATTGTCTTTTCCTAGGATATTGTCTAAAATTTTTGGAGTGCTGATTTGGTATTCATGAAGTTCCTCGGGTGCTCTTTGTCATGAAAGTATCTCATTTCTTTATCAATTTTGAAAGATAGTTTTGCAGGGTACATCAGTCTGGTTTGGAGGCTGTTTTCCTTTAGGGCTTGAAATGCATCACTCCAAGCTCTTCTTGCCTTGAGGGTTTGCATTGAGAAGTCTGCTGTGATTCTGATGGGCTTTCCTTTGTATATGATTTGGTTTTTTTTTCTCTAGTGCTTGTAGAATTTTGTTCTTCTGTTGGGTTTCCGGAATCTTAACAATTATATGCCTATGTGTAGATTTTTTTGGATCAAGGCTAGTTGGAGTCCTATATGCCTCACTTGTCTGTATGTCAAGTTCTTTTCCCCTGCTTGGGAAGTTTTCTTCCATCACTTCTGTGAACAGTTTTTTTATGTTGTCTACCCTCACTCCTGTTTCTTCATTGACTCCAATCAGTCTTATGTTATACTTCTTTGCATTTTCTAGCAGCTGCTGGATTGATTTCTTGTGGTTCCTTACTATGCTAAAGCAATTTCTCTTTTCCTAGTCACTAATTGCAATCTTCTCTTCTATATCTGAAATTCTGTCCTCACATTGGCTCATTCTGCTGCCTAAACTTTCAGTGGAAATCTGTTTTATGGTTTCCATTTGTTTCCTATGTTGGGATTCCATCATGTTCCTCGACGCCTCTATTTTTTTATCTGTGTCCTGTCTAGATTTATTAATCATGTCTTGCACTATGGGTACAATCTCTGCTGTTATGTGAGAAATTATTTCTGATCTCATTTTTTCCAGATCCTCTTTTGTTGCCAGTGCTGGGAGTCCAGGTGGTTGAGTATCAGATTTTCCATCTTGTTTCCCTTTGGGGTTGCTTTAGATGATCTTGGAATCCGTTTTTGAGAATTGTTTACATGTTTTCTCATTTCAACGGGGTAGGGGCTTGCTCCTGGCTCCCATGTGGCTCACCTCCTCAGCACAGGGGGCCTCTCTGCTCCTCAGCCTGAAGATTTTAAAAATAAAATGAGAAAAGAATGCAGCTTAGCAGTGAAGAATAAGATGCCCTCTTTGATCTTCAGGAGGAACATTCACTTGCACACATGATAAGGCAACGCAAGATGACAACTATGTTGAGTGTATTGGGCCACACTAAATTTTAAAAGACAAAATAAAATACAGTGTCAAAACAGGGAGTCATTCAGGCTAGACAGCATTCCTGTCCATTGTCTTTTGTTCTTCACCAACTGCACACTATTTCTGATTAAATCATCCAGCTTTTCTTGCTGTCAGGGATGGTTATGACACAATTGGGAATAATGAGCTACCAATCAACATCTACTCATAGAATTTCTACAAGAGCTACTGGTTTTCTAAGCAGGTAGAGAAGAAGGAAACCAGAGAGATGACGGAGGAGGAAGAAGAGCAGAAGGAAGAGGAGGAAATAAACTCAGCTGGTGCATATATTTTGACCTTCAACCTTGCCCTTCTTTCTGAGTGGATGTGATGTTTGAAGATGCAAAAACCATCTTTGAGCGTGAGAAGAAAAACCAGTTTAACATGAGAGCACAAATCAGAAGGCATGAAGTTCTTGCTCTCCTTTCTTCTGAGCTTTTTGTTTTGTAGAAAAAAATACTTAAAGTCACCCTAGGCCACAGGAAGTTACAAATCAGTCATAACTCATACACTGATAGATTCTTTGTGCCTAAACTTTTGCTTCATTCAAATTACTATTCTGAGACTATCTCTCACTACAGCCCTTCTAGGTTCACCTTTACAAAGTAGGAGGTGGATATCTGTGCATATTTTTGTGATGCTTCTGTATAATTAAGAGCAATAAAGCTTCTACATGAGGCGCCATGAAGATGCTGATGATTTGAGGACCACAGCAGATATCCCATTTCCAAAGCAGAAAAAAAAAAGATAAAAAATGTTTGGGGTAGTGTGAAAAGTCACAATCTAACACACTTGTTGAATTTCTTGAGTGAATTTCAGGTTTGTTTTAGATATCACCACATCATCTGTCTGTTTGTGGCTGAAACTCAGTGTAAGGAATAAATTGAGGTGTTTTTTTCTTGTAGGTAATTGGGAAAATAAAAATACAACTTGTTACCACAAGACGCATTTTTAGCAAATACACCAAGATCCTACATGGGAATGATTCTTAATGTTCTGTGATTCTGGTTGGTAACCCCCTTCCATTTGAAATTTTCTATTCAAGTACAAGTAGGAAAGTCCATCTGCTTACAATATAGTTGCATTTAATGTTATGTGATAGATCATGTTCTGCCAAACTCAGATAGTGGCTTGTCAAAAAATTATGTTTGATGATCTATCAACTAATGCTTTGATTTTGTCCTTTATCAATTTTATTGAGAGCATGTTTTTGTAGTCAGGGTTTTGGAAAGATAATACATTTACAACAGGATGCATAGTTTATAGGATTATCTTCTGATAATTACCCAAAAAGTTGAATGCAAAGGAGTCCAAAAGATTAACCACACACTAGAGGCCCAAAGAACCCAGCCAAGGACCTACATCCCAGCAATTTCCCACACAAGTCTAGCTAACATCTTAGAGTCCAAGGCAATGTCCTCCTCAAGTCCAGCCAGTGGCCTAGAGCCCATGGCAATGTCTCATGGTTGTCTGTATTGAGGATCTTCACCTGGAAGGTCCAAAGGCCAGGGGTGGAAACCCGAGATCCTGTGCTAGTGAGATGAAGGATTTGTGCCACCAAGCTGAGAGATCCACATTGGAGCCAGGAAGTGATGCTCATGGTAAAGGTTGGAGCTCCCCTGATGAAAACAGCAGCCATTCCCAGTGACAGCGAGGCCCCAAGCTCCTCTTCCAACAAGAATAGCTTAGTTCCCATCAGAAAAACCATCCACAGCAAGCTTCTCCTAGAAAATCAACAGGCCAAGATCTTCCCCTCTAGTTCTCTTTTTTCCCCCCACAATCCTTAGGTGGATCTCCACACCCAGACCATGCTGATTCAATTCACCTGGGCGTTAGAAGTTGACCATTAGTTAATCCACTACACATGTTGGTAGGTTTAGCATAAAAATATGACCAGACCTAATTCTAGGCTATATACCTCCTCCAATTCTCTGATTGTGTACCTTTTGCCCCAGCAACATTGAACTCCATACTGACCCACAGATATACCATTTCGTGATTTTGAGGCCATGCTGTCTTATATCCTCTGTGTAGAATATTCTTGATATGAATTGATTGTGTAAAGATAGATTTAAAAGTGTTTCAAAATGAGAACTATTGTACTTTACAATCATTTGTGCTATTGTAGAAATCTTAATCACTTCAAAATCTTACCCAGACATACAATGTAAATTGAATTTCTTTTAGTCTTCATCTGTAAGACTGTTCAGAAATTATCAGGCATGATATTTAGCCTACTAGAATTAAAAACTTTGTGAAGTAAATGGTTTAGGAACCAAGTAAGTGGTGAAATAGAAAATTTAAATGTTTCTCCCTCATAGCTCTTGGAAATGGCATATGATTGGATATAATGTGCTATTTTAAATTTCAGTGCATGAGAATTACATTATGAGGCCGGCGATTTAGCTCAGTGGTTTCACCACCTGCTGTGCAAGTGCAAGGACCTGAGTTCGATCCCCGGTACCAAAAAAAATTACATTATGAAATAATTATTTAAGAATGTATAATGAGAGTATACTCCTGATATTTATAATTCGGTCATTCCAAATGGCTTAGAGCCCTTTAATAAACATTTCAGTACTAGAAATAAGTAGAGAATAGTTCCTGTTCACACTTCAAAGCAAGGCCCTAGAAAGTGAAGAGGACCCTTAATTACAAATATACAGCTATATGCAAACTAGAAATTAGGGTTCTACACCAGTTGCACTAACCTTGGGTGTTGGAGAATGGAGTCTGAGCTAAGAATAATGCTTTTCTAAATAAATCTGTTGAATACCTTCCATGTACTAGAGATCTTCTCATTGGTCCTAAAATTAATTTTGAGGCAGATATATTTATAAGCCATTTCTTAATGTAAAAATAAGAATGGAAAAAGAGTGGAGACTCTTCCAAGGTTACACTGATCTAAGGTAGCAGAGCAAGGAGTCATTCATTAATTCACACCCACACCCTGAATTTCTGCCAGGTTTCTGGTTCATGTGAGGAGCCTGGATCACAAATGATGAGTGTACCAGAGACCCTGCCTCTGTAAGCCCTTACCTACAGGGTTGAAACCGAGGTCTGCCTGGTTCCTTCCCATTACAACACAAAAGGCATGAAACTTGTAAAACATGACATGCCTGTTATTTTTATATTTATTGCTATGAGCCTTTCCTCTCATGTTTGTATGATTAATAATCCAGACCATCCAAATTTTATCACCATTTTGTGTGACAGACAAAGAAAAAAGAAATTGAAAAGTAGAGAAGTTCTTTTTACCCTTGAACAACTACACCCTCTGGATTGTTCAGCTTTCCCATCCCTGCAACAAAATACTACCTGACACCCACAATAAAAAGGAGGAGGGGTTTACTTTGGCTCCTGGTTTTAGAGGTTTTAGTCAATGGTTAGTTGGCTCCACAGCAGCAACATCATAGTGGAAGGGGGTAGTAGAGAAATGGTGCTCAACTCATGGTAACCAGAAAGCAGAGAGCAGGGGCAGAGACAGAGAGGAGGAGGCTGGAGCTCAGATGTATTCCCCAAGAACAGGCCCCCATAATCCACTTCTTCCAAATAGGCTTTACCTTCTACTGGCCCATTCAGCTCCAAATTCATCAATTGGTTAAATCATTAATGAAGTTAGTATTCTCACAATCCAATCACTTCTCTAGAAGTCTCACAATCAAGGTTAACCAGCATACCCTGTCTTTTATTTATCTTATTAATAGCTTAGCAAAAAGGGATCTGTAGCCTGTAATGCCTGTAGTCCAGATTTTATTTGTTTTATAACTGAACATTTTGCTTACAGATTGATTTTCATTTTTCCAACTATTTAATGTTCCCTTGTGGGTTTTTGAATTCAGGCTAAACTGAATTATGCAGTCCTTGGTATTGATGTAAAATGCTTGCCTGGGTGAAAAACTACCTTCTCCAAATGTAGACCCATAACATCTTAATGTGAAAGATTAAAGAGTGTAGAATGGAGGAGAGAACAAGAGAAAGATAAGTGAGATCAGGCTGGCTAGACTGTGAGCTGCAAGTGGATGGAACGCATGGCTGCCTTCTCCACTCCTGAATTTCCAGCCCTTAACACAACATCAAGAATCCAGGGGGAATTTAATATGTGTTGAGAGACTAATGCAGGGCAAGGAGAGATATAAAGGGATTCAGGATTGTGCATTTCGAAATATGGAGAAAATTCCCCCAAAAGTGTCACTACTGCTAAGTCTAATACCTAAGACTTTTTTTAAACCAGAGAAACCAATTATTAATTAAGCGAAGTGTTTTTCATCTACACTTAGAATAAAGAGGAAGATGGCCTCAGAGTGAAAAAATAAAGTAAAATGTCAACCAGCTTCTCAGGGGAGAGGTTGTGGGGCCCTGAGAGTTTTCACAGAGGAGGCTTCTGACAGGTTAGTGCCCCATCTGTTTGATGGTTTAGCAGAGTCCTCTGACTACAGACAACAGCAGAGAGGCATTTGTTTAACATCCCTTTCAACTCTGTGCCTTAGGAATTTTGAACAATTCACACAAAAATGAATAACTCACACAAAAAAGAAAAATGCTCCTAGAGTGTTACAGTACTTTTGACTTAATAGTAACTGAGATTTCTCTGGGAAGGGAAGAATACTAAAATTAAAAGGTCTTACCTGAAAAAAGTTAGAGTTGTATTATGTGAAAATGAGTCATAGTTCTGAGAGAAAACCATGTTGACTCCAACATGGCAGCCTTTTTCATATACCAGTCACTGAGTTTTCCTCAGATACATACTGGCCATAATAGATTTTCACAGAAGAATCTCAATATATCTCTGTGTTCTTGAAGAATAATATTTCTAGTTGGTGTAAGATTGTTTGAATTCAGAGAGGTGTTATGTTGAACAAATTACTCTCAAATTTCTCCACTGGGCTTTGAGAGTTTTCTTTTGCCTAATAGGAGACAATGATGGAATTCTGTATTGATTGATTTTTTTGTACAGTTATCAAATATATTTGAGATTTTATGACTGCGTGTATTATGCTGGGTACTCCTGAGAAAAGCAACCAAAACATGATTTTTGCTGTTCTGTACCAAAATCTGTTAATGATACGTATTCATATAAACATGTCAATATTTTAAAATAAATCCCCCTGTGTTGGGTTCATAGAAGAGAATGGCTAGATCATCTTCATTCTTAGAATTCTAACAAAAGTTATAATTATCGTTATGAAATATTTGCAGAGACACAGCATTTCCCCCTGCTAACAAACTTCTCACCTAGCAATGTTATTTTGTGTCACAAAACACTGATATCTGATGTTGGATTATCAGCTCTAGAGTTTCCACTACTTCCTTATAATTCTCACATAATAACATTAAATAATACTATGCACGGGCTGGGGATTTAGCTCAGTGGTTTCGCCGCCTGCTCCACAAGTGCAAGGACCAGAGTTCAATCCCCAGTACCAAAAGAAAGAAAAAAAATAGTACTATGCTCATCGCCATCAACAGCAGCAGTGATACTTACTTAACATCATTTATGTACTAAACATCATGCTTTGTATTTTCCAAATACTATCTCTAAATCTTACAACAAACATACATGGAAAAACTGAGACTCAGGGACATTATATTTCAACTCTAGACTTCTATATCTCAAAATTATCAGTGCCAGGACCCAAAGCTGATTTTGGAATCAGCATATGGACCACTAGACCAGTCTGCACTTTCAGAATCTGTAGATCTATTGCAGGCCCACTTCCTTCTCTCCTCTTGTACCCTGCCCTAGTATGGACCTTCACTGATCTTCATAATTGCTATATTAATTTGGCAGGATTTCATAACAAAGTACCACATGCTGGGGGGCTCAAATACCATAAACTAATTGGCTAATAATTCTAGGGGCTAGAGTCCAAGATTGAGGTATCACCGAAGTTGGTTCCTTCTGAGGACCATGAAAGAAGATTCTATCCCAGGCCTTTTTCTTGGTGTAGAGATGGCTACCTTCCATATCTTTTAATGTTGTCTTTCCTCTGTACATTTTTCTCTGTCCAAATTTCTCCTTTCTATAAAGAAACAAGCCATGTTAAATTGACCTCATTTAACTAAATGACCTCATTTAACTTTGTTAGCTCTGTAAAGACTTGTTTTCAAATAAACTCAAATTCAAGCTAGGATAGGCTTTTACATTTCAGTTTTGGAGATGGAGGAGATACAATCCAACCCATAACATGTGTTCCTGTAGAAATCTATTATATCTCTTCCTCTATTTCTGGATATCTTTTTTTTTTTTTTTTTTGTACCAAGGATCGAACTGAGCTAAATCCACGGCCCACTTCTGGATATCTTTAATGCTACCAGAGTGAGCTTCTACACCGCATATGTAAGCACTGCTTGGCTTTCTTTAAAATCTTCAAGTGTTACTCAATGCGAGTATCTAGGGTCTATACAGGCCTGAGATGTCACAGAGGGGTAGACAAGTACATTTACATGTTCTTTTCCCATCTGCTACTATCACATATTCTAGGCAAATACATAACAGAGTGATAGAAGGTTACATTTTCCAAATTTTCTTATGCCATTTACTTGAAAATAAATTTATAATATTGTTCAATCCATATGTAATGTTACACAGTTTGTAAGAGACGAATTGCCTGACATGCTGAGAAATAATGATTAACTGGTAATTGTTCTCTTTTTCTTAAGATCACATGGTAAGTTATAATAAAGATCCAGTAGAATTTGGCATTTCTCTATTTTTACATATTTATAAGTTTTTATGAGTTTGTCTTTCTTACCAAACTATGACTTTTCTGTCAATGACTTTAACCCCCAGAGCTTGACGTAATTTCTGGCATATAATATGCATCTGAAAAATGTTGAATTGAAACAAAGCAAGTTTTCTAACAAACCATACAATATTTTGTAATAACACCAATGAAGATATTGTCACTTAAATGTCTGGATGCGATAGGAGAGACTGGTCTTTTGTTGTTGTTGTTGTTGTTGTTGTTGTTTGTTGTTGTTGTTGTTATTGTTGTTTTTATTCATTTCTTCATTGTCACAGACTGTTACAATTGAGTGACATGTAAGAGCAACCTGATATCGTCTCCCCTTGCCTTTGCATTCCAACAAAAGAGAGAATAGAAATAAGTAACAAAAGTTAAGAAATTAATAATTTAATATAGAAGTAAGTGATACGAAAAAAATACTCCAGGACAGTATGGTAAACAATGATTTGCGGGCCAGGGAACAGTAGACCTCTATCTGAAGACTTCCTTAGGGAAAAGAGATGAGTGAATAGAAGAAGACATTCTGGCCAATTTGAGAGAAGTTTGTTCGAGAGAGAAGTCAGAGTAGATGCAATGCCATATGCCTGGAGATAGAAAGAGCATCCAGTACCTGGAAAAAAGACTAAAAGAGACCAGGATATTAAAAAATAAATAAAAGGATCAGTAGCATAGAAACTTTAACAATAAGTAATACTTCTGATTATTCTCTTAGGAGCAATTGGAAGCTCCAAAAGGATTAGATTGAATTTGAGGTTAAGGGGGGCATTTACTCAAATTTGTGTTTAAAATAACTTACTCATCCCTGAGATGTCATCAGAAGCCTTTTCCCAATGTGTTAGTATTAGATCATTTGTTTTCTTCTTCTTTCTCCAAAAGTCCAGTTCTTTTCCTTTCAAGATATGGTCTCATTTTGGATTATAAAGTCGTTAATGTGAGTCACCTGCTGCTACTGGACCACCAGCTTCCTGAGGGCAGAACCAGGTCTGGTCTTTACTCATCACCTCATTTGGGGGCAAAGCCCAGTTTAGCTTAGAATGTGCTTGATGAACATTTGTCAAAAGATTGAGAAGAATTTTAAAGAACTACATATATGGCCCTTGTGGAGAAAGACTTGCAGTGAAAGCCATCTGGCAAGTACAAATGACAAACATAAGATGGTCAATGTTATAAGAAACAAAAAACAAAACAACAAAATTATAATGTAGAGAAAGAACAAGGAGGGGAAGGAGAAGAAGGAAAGAAATGAGCATGACAACAATAAGGTTGACTGGGATCAAGCCAAAAAAAAAGGATTGGAGAAGCTAATCATATCGGTGGTTATTAGAAAAGAATTTGTCCATTATGAGTTTAGCTTAACTGTTGCTGCGAGACAGTTAAAATTCAAAACAAATTGCTTTGATAGTTCAACCGCCATGCTTTCTGTGAGCAAAACTTTGCCAGGGGGAGGGAAAGAGATTTTTTTTGTAATTTTAAACTAGATTTCTATTCAGCTAATATAGGCTGCATCCAGGACATGCTGTGATTATAAGTAATATTATTTCTGATTTTTTGAGTGGATGCTAAGGGCTACCAATTAAAACCAGCTTCTGAAACCTCTGAACTCATCTGTTCATGGAAAATTCATTCTCCCTTCCCCACTGTTTCCCTCTTCTGTTTTATAAGGCTAGCACTTATCCTCCTGGGCTGCACATGGAGACCTCATATATTTTCTTTTAGTGAATAAATCCACTGAAAATCTCATGAGACAACAGCCAATAGCACCACTATTTTACAAGATGAGCCAAGTGCACCATGACAACTACAAAGAGATAAATACTTATAAAAAGGCACTCAGGTTATGTAGACAAGAAATGTTGGCAAAGGTCAGAGAAGAGCTCTTTGGGGCTGCAATAATCAAGAGAGTTGGCGGAAGCCAGGAGGGCATTTTCTACAAGTGGGGACTGAGCAGAGGTGGACAGAGAGGACTGTGATGTGACCACAGGATCTTGCAGGATGGTGGGGCTGGGGAAACATTTAAGACCCAACTCGTTCATCCTTTCCCTAAATTGTGTCCCTCAAGAAAGTAGTCAAGAATATACATTTTTGGCCATAATAAAATATCCTCCCCTTGTCCAATCATAAGGAAAAGAATCTAAAAGGAAAGAATTTAAAATTCAATTTAAAAAACCTTTTTTCAATTCCAATGTACTCTAGGAATTACTTTTCCCTGTATTTAAGAAACTTTCAATATCATGAATTCCTTGTAGTGTTAAAATTAAGAAAAGCACTTCATCACTTTTGCATAAATAAGACAAAATTAAAATGATATTTGGCAACAAGTGTGTGCTAAATATTATATCCAACAATCACAAAATGTTTACTTTTTTGGTGATTGTTCTATTAATGCTATTGTTTCAAATCTGTCCATATATGTGTATGTATGTATGTTTTGTACATGTATATGTATAAATTTTCTGCTTTGTTCTATATTAGACATCAGATTCATTGCATGCCCAAGTGACTTGAAGCTAATTTTAGTGGAATGCTATTTTAGGGAAAAAAAAACTGTCTACCTAGGTATTTTCTTCACTTTTCAGAAAGAAAAATCAATATGTTGTATTAATTGATATATTTTAATAGACTGCCTATAAAGATAAATAAATGAAATTTTATCCTTTAATTATTTTTGCCAGATCTGAAAAGATATAGTACAAGGCAAATATTGTCATGGTTTAAATTTTCTTTCTGGAACTCATTCTCCCTAAAAATAAGTAATGAGCCACTTTCTCATCTTGCTTTGGGCTCCTGCTGCGCAGATCTCAGAGTGAACCTCAAAATGCATTGCTTTGGCTCAGCTGCAGCGGCTGATACATAGCACAAGAAATTGAACTCATTTGAGTATAATATTTTCTTTCCTGGGGTACAGAAGCGAAATTCATGTAGAGAATAAGCAGCATTTGTTGGCACTTTAAAAAATATATATATAATGTTGGAAGAGTATAGACTGATGACTAAAACAGTCACTTAGAGAAAACTCCAGGGTAAAGAGCACAAACTTTCATAGCACTTGTTTTTTTCTTTTTGACTCTCCAGTTTCAAGATGTAGAAGTAGACTTTCAAGCATCCAAAAGATCCAAGACTTTTCACAAAACTATTGTCTTTCAGAAGTTTCTATTAATTCCCAAGACTCTAGTAAAAAGGCCAGTTTCCATCTATCGTCACTGAAACAAGTTATTTTTTTAGAAGAAGATTATAACGTGTTTAGTATTGCATCCAACTAAGTAGGATTCTGCCAAAGATTAGAACCTACCATCTTGTCCATTTATTTCTACATTATCTGGCCAAATATATCATTACTGAACTACATCTATGCTGCTGACAGGCCTGGTGTGATTCTATTTATATGCTGAGAACAGTCATTCAGAAACAAAAAAATAGCTAAATGATAAAGAGTAGGTGCAGTGTTGAAGAGATTTGGCAAATAATAATAATTGCTTTACTTCCAACTTCTATACTGTAAATGAGGTGACAAATCACACTTATGTGAACTGGGAAGACCAAGGTCAAAGCACAGGCAGATCTGGTGTCCAGTGAGGGCTGTTCTGTGTCCAAGTGCCCCCAGACCATTTGTCAGCACACTAGGAATATAAAAATAACCTGCCTTCTGTGAGAAGACTAATGTCATACTGGAAAGGCCCTCCCTCGTATGGGCAAGTGTGTGGCAGAATCCATGGCTTGATAAGTACATGACTGACAAGGTTGGGAAGCACTTCATTGCCAAGCAGAAGGGCAGAAGAAGCACTGGTGCACTGTGAGCTAATTTAAGATGTGACCAGGGTACTTCCTCAGAAAATTCACTCCAGAGTCCACAGGGATGAATAACTGAAGGCAAATTTCCATTGCAATTATTCCCACATTTCTGGCTTCTGCAACTTGGGGTATATTGAAGTCATTTACACATCAGTTTGCTAGACTTATAAACCTGTTCATAAGTACTAGGAATGGAAACATATAGAATTTTTTCAATTAAAACAAAGGATGAAGACAATGTATGAAGGCCATTTATACACTGGTTTATTCTGAATAGAGAAAAGGAGAAGTCCGAATGTTGAGGCCTCAGTCAGTCACAGCCAACCCAGATCATCATGAGTTCAGGAGAAGGGTAGAACAACGCAGTGCAGCATGTTGTGCTCACCTTTTGTGAGTCATGGGATCAGGAAACACAAAGTGAATGATTGCCAGAACTGCACCAATGCTCCTCACTTGATATACAATCTTTTAAAGTAATTTAGCTCATCTCAAAGCATCAGATTTGATTAAAATCAATAATGTGAACTTAGTTCTACTTATTATTAGGGCTCCTTCTAGTCTGTAAAATTTATAGGCCAGTTTCATAGCTCTTGCACGATGAACCAAAGAAACTGGGACCCATGCACAGAGTTAGTGCTGTAACCAAACACAATTTAGATTACCATTAACTGGACACTTAGGCAATGATATTGATAACCACTTTGCTGCATAATAACTTTGGTCATAAGTGAGTTCATGTTTATAAAAAGATTAATTTGTACTTTTTCATGTCAAACAAATAATTTACTTGTTTGGTAAAAACTGACAGAGAAATCTTACTAAAACAAAACCAGATTTCCATTTCCCTCTTTCGCCTAATCTAATTAGAAAGGTAGTTTCCACTGGTGCTGTTTTCTTTTTGAGGGTAAAGTCTTCATTGTCATATTCCCAGAATATTAAGAATACAGATACCTCTTATTCAGTTTCCAGGAGAAAAAAAATGAAATTCTCCTGCAGATAAGAACAAAGCTTTTTGGTAACCAGGCCCAAAGGCCACGTCTGGAAACAGCACCACACTCAGAATCACCTGAGCCAGGACAGGGATTTGAGACAGAAAGAACAACAATCTCTTCAGTACTGTGTAACCAAATTGCCTTCTGATGCTCATTGGAGAGGTGGGATTGGATGAGACAATTATGTGCCAATACAGTTAGGTGTGGACATAGATAACCTGAGTAAAATACTGAAAGATTCAGGGAATCAGAGGTTGATGCTGGACCACTCAACTCCTGGCCAAAAAAACAAAAAAAAAACAAAAAAAAACAAAGAAATGTTGGAATTTAAGAAAGGGAAGTAAAAAACTTTCTCTTGGAATTCTCTTTAGGCTTGTTGCATTTCACTTCCTCTTTGAGATAGAGATTATGGTCAATTTTCTTGCCCAATGTAGTCCCTTGTTTTATTTTCCTAAGCCCAGAGTGGTATTGAAGAGGGCTGGGGAGAACACAGAGCAAGAAGTGAACTCCACACAGTGGGGATGGATATGAAGGGTCACTAAGGGTCTAGTTTTACTTGACCATGTGCTATTGATGAAAGGCATTACTTAGGACTAAAATCCCTTAACATATCACACACATACAAACACACAAACGCACACACATGCACACACACACACACACACACACGTCTTACACAGAAACATTTTCTCTCTTTCTATGCAACCAAAATAATAAAGTCTTTTTAGGGATAAGTTTACTACTTCAAAGGGAAGTGAGCCAGCAGGAAAAATTCAGATCAATTAAAAAGGAAGAAAGTCATGATCATTAAAACAATATATGATTATGAAATGAGAAAGCTAATAGGGTCAGAGTCACATTGGGAGAAGGTAAGAAAGATAAATCAATTAGAACATTTTTGTCGTAATAATTGAAAAACAGCCTATGGCTGCTTAACCCACTAAGAGATCATTTTCCTCACTTTGTAAGAAGACTGAAGTTAGGAAGTTTTTGTTGGTGTTGATTGACTGACTCAATGATGTCAGGGATGCCATCCACGGGAATCTGTTGCCCTTTCTCTCCTGACTGCAAGATAACTTCTGTGGCTCAATTGCACCTGCTCTCCAGACAAGTAGGACAGGAGGGATATGTTAAACATGATCTGTCATTTTTTCACAAAACCACAAGTCACCAGCCACCTGTGAAAAATATTAAGTAGACATTAGTAAGCATTCTGCTGCCTTACTTTTACCACCTTACAAGTTCTAAATATAAAGAAGACAGGGGAAGTATGAATGTGTTAAATAATCTTTGTAAAGGTAGGAAAAGAAAGAAGGGATGGGATTGGTAGATATTGAAATGGCCAAATGAACATGTTCCATGTAATCGGAATGACTATTGGAAACACATGGGCGTAGCTTTCTGGCATTTGGAGACTCTGATCTCTTTGATAGAGCATATATTGGACTGCTTCAAAGGATTAGTCTGTATTAAGTGTGCCTTTTACATAAGCAATTTAGTAGAAAATTGTGGATGTTATAAAAGCTCAAGCTTTTATAATTAATAAAATTTATAATTAATAAAGATGTATACACAGACAATTTCACCATTAACTGGATATCTTGTTCTGGCAGTATTCATTGAGTGACAAGGAAAATAGCTATCTCTAGGCACTCTAACATGCTGTAGGAAATAACACAGTATGGAAAAATATAAAATACAAAAGTAAAATAATAAAGAATCTTATTCCAGTCTGCTATACAGAAACTTTTTTCCAGTCTGTTATAAAGGCAAACTATTGGGAGCCTAATTTTTGACTTAGCAACAGATCTAAAGCATTTTGCATGCAAATATTAATTCTTCTAGTAACAGAATAGTTAATGGCTGCATATCCCTTTCTCCTTTGGACTAACCATAATTAATTCAATCAATCCCTGATTGTGAGACATGAGCTTATTTCCATTTCTCACTTATCACTGTCTGCTTTTGTTGAAGTTGTTATGCTCATTAATAACCATGACCAATATTTATAAGCCATTTACTAGATGATGGGCTCTGTACTGAGCACCTTATATTAATTATCACTTAAACTGTCAAGGAACTAACTGTGGAAAGTATTATTATTATTATTGATCTATCTATTGGGAAACTGAGTCTTAGAAGCATAGTAATGTGTTCAATTAATGCTACCGTATGTAGATTTCACAAATGGCAACTATTATAATTATGATCAGCTCTATACAATAGAAGTATCGGGGAAAACTGTCTTGAAGCGATGTTACTATAACTGGTTCTCAATTGCAAAATTACTCCTGATCCGTTTTCTCTTGAACATGGCAGACAGTGGGTCTCTCCTTTTAAGTCTAACCCATCATCTTAGGGAAATTTTCACTGGTTCTGCCACAAGTTATTCTTAGAGGGCAGTTTGAAGGTGTGTAAGGAGGCAAATATAAATCAACTTTCAGCATAGTTAATAATCTGAGGTGAATGCGATGACAGTAGTTACATTCAAGCTGACAGACTTTCAGAAAGAATGACAAGTTCCTCCCCAATAGAGATAGAAGAGTTTATCTAATTAGGTTAATCAGATTAGTACTTGAAGTTGGTACTCATGGATGTTATAAAAACTGATTGCTATTCTCTCTTAGGAATCTTTTTAAGTCAAAACAAAATCAATGTGAAGGAGGAAAGATTTATTGCAGTCCATGGTTGGCTGGCTCCCATGATGAGGCAGTGCATGATGGCGGTGGAAGTGTGTTGCAGAGGAAGCTGCTCATCTTGTGGGGATCAGGAAACAGAGAGAAGTAGGTACATAGAACAAGATATACCCCTCACAAGCACACCTTCATGACCTACTTCCTCCCATGAGGGCTCACCTCAAAGTGTTCATGATTTCCCAACAGTGCCACTGGCAGGGACTCAGCCACTGAGTTTTTGAGGGGACATTTTAGACCCCAATTATAACAATATCTATGAGGAACTAGCTAAAAACATTAATCATGAATAGAAGTCTACTTGTTCAAGGAAATTTGATTTTTAAAAATTGAATACAGTGCAAAAAAAGAAAAGCCAAAGTAAATAGTCATATCCCTAAATTACCGAGCAGCCAATCAATGAATGCTCTTATTATATTTCCTAATGTGTCAATAGCAGACTTTTCAAAACTTTGTCTGTTATTGTCACGGTAGAAATATATATAGATCAATCACAGTGAGGTTTTCAAATATTTTCAC
The DNA here is from genome assembly GCF_053883595.1 of Heterocephalus glaber. NCBI lineage: Eukaryota > Metazoa > Chordata > Mammalia > Rodentia > Bathyergidae > Heterocephalus > Heterocephalus glaber. The sequence continues at coordinate 15,369,947 of NW_028258325.1, read as the reverse complement.
ATTTATTATTTCTTTATCTGTCAGAATAATTATGAGAGACAGATTTCCTGTCTAGATTTCATATAGATATATGGAAATAAGTTCAAAAACTGAATCAAAGTTGTAAATCTGATGGTCAACAGATCTAGACTTAGAGATTCTAAACTTTTGGCCTAAATTCATATGACTAATATATGTTAGTTGACCCCAAAATCATATTAAGAATTCTTTTCAATTGCAAAATACCATAATAAATTACCTCAGTTCTAACCTGTGTTATCATTTACAAGTCAGTTTCCATTGTGAGAAATTTCAAGGGTGAAGTTATTCCTTTTGTGATGCTGGAACTTTATTTTTGCGTATCATTGGAAATATATGATATCTTACTGGATTTTCATGGCTTCTGAGGTAGCATCATATCCTTGTTCAACAAAAACTACACTACGCTTATTAAATAAAATAAATATGCCTGCTGTAAGGCAAAAAAAACTAGTCTCGACACCAACGATCCAGCATTACACACATCAGAACGATTTGCTTTCATGGAACTTCTAAAACAATATCCACAACTTCACAAATCTTACTAGCCTTCACTTTTCCCTGTCTCCATTGAGTATTCCTTCCCATTCTTCCCACACCTGGTCCATAAACATTTTGGAGTCTCACCACAGTATGCAGTGGCCACACCCTAAAGCTAAAATGGAGGGATGCTAAAGTTTTCCGTAGGTTTCCATCTGAGAGAGCAGATGGAAAGGTAGAGAGAATACGGGGCATACTGGCTGTAAAGTGCTGTAATACCCCTATGTGAGTATAATAATAGGATGTTTGGGGAGGGAGCACTGAAAAGTATGTTAGGTTTTAAATACGAGATGACTTCAAATGCCACAGAAAGGAATTTAGATTTTATCTAAATTAGATAGTGGGAAGTGAAGGCAAGTTTGGACTGCTTTCTCTTGTATCTTCCCTGTGTAGTGAGAGTCCTAGCATGGAAGACATAGAGACATGCTTTGCCTGAGTTAATAAATGACCCAGGGATATTTTGAAACCAATTTTTAGAAAGACTGACCTCATGGAAGTGTAAAAATTCTATGTGGAAGTGTAGAATATCTGGGGGAGGAGTTATAATATCAGTATAAAAATTTAGTCAGAAAGGAATAGAAGGCCGGTTGTAGATGTGCCAGAGGGACTTTCTGATGACTAGAAAAATATTAACACATTACCCTTGCCACCACTTCAGTGGATAACATTGAAGAGCAGCCTCCATAAACACTTTTGTTTCTAAGTTGACAGTCATCTGCTCCACAAGTAACCAGCAAACACTTATTAAATTGTTCCTTTTATGTAAGCCTAAATATGCACTGTAAAATTTATATATTGAAGCCCTACCTAACTTCCAGTATCCCAGAATGTGACTGTATTTGAAGATAAGGCTTTAAATAGATGATTAAGTTAAAATGAGGTAGTTAGAGAAGGATCCCAGTCTAATAAGAGTGGTGTCTTTATAAGCAAAAGGCAGACACCAGGGTGGCAGAAACACAGAGAAAAGGGCAGGAGAGTCACAGTAAGAAGGCAGCCATCAGCAAGTGAAGGAGAGAAGCCTCAGAAGAAACCAAACCTGCTGATACTTTGATTTGCACTTAGTCTCCAGAATTATAAGACAATAAATTTCTGTTGTTTAAGCTTCCCAGTCTATGGTATTCTGTCAGGGGAGCCCACACAAACAGATATATTCCCTATATGTAAAATATCAATTTAAGTGAGAGAATATTTTCCCTTTTAAGTTCCAAAAAATTATCTGACATCTTAGAGTTGGGCTGAAAATGCCTTTCTTACAAACAACTCCTACTTCTACTCTCCTATCTCAACTTCTCCATCTTTAGCAAACACCTTCTCACTACTATCATTTACTGCTAAATTGTTAAATTACTAAGGCTAAATAGGAGTAGGATTATATAGAATCTCATAGATTGGTTTAGTCAGAAAGAAAATTGAATTTGAACCAAGAGTTCTCGCACAAATTTCATAAATTTTTAATTATTAGTATTTAAGATTATTAGTGGAGTGTTTTCTAATCAGGGCGTGGGAAAAAATTAAGACTTAATTAAATTAGCATTTTGTTAAGAACTCTGCAATCAAGGGTCCTAGAAAAATAGATTAGTTGCTTCAATGCTGTGCATTTTCTACACCTGTTTTATATTAATTTTGAAAATCTATAATAATGATGTTTTCTGCTATACTTAAGCATCCACCTTGAAAAATGACAAATAATATGAAAATTACACTTTGTTTTCAAGGAAAATTCTAGAAATTATCCAAATCATTACAGTAAGTCCCCGACTTAAAAATGAGCTCTGTCCCAGGAGAACATTCATAAGTTGGATTCATTCCTAGGCCCAACAAAGTCTTACACACCTTTGACACAAATATACAATGTGAAACATAAAAACATCAAACACAAATACAGTAAATAAACAATTTTTGCTTTTACAGTTACCTTAAAATGGTAAAGTGGACACATGAGCTACTTCTGCAATTTGTTCCTGTCTATGAATGTTCTCAGTGTGAACATTCAGTCGTGAAAATTCACAATTCAAATGGTCCTGAGTCAGGGACGTACTCCAATTCCTAACTGCTGGTTCCAAAATGAAGGTCTCAGCAGCGACTGAACTTTGCTAGGGATTTGAAGAGTGTGCAGTTTAAAATCAACATAACTAAATAGCATGCTGCAAGATAGATTAAATACAAAAAATTTCCCTGTATTATTGAATCTCAACTCAAGGTGATGCTAACTTGCCCATGAGAGCAGTTATTCTACTAGAAAAGAGTAACATGTCACACACAGAAATGTAGAAAGTTCTATATTTAGTTGACTCCGTTCTCCATTCATTTTTTGCTCTTAGAGCTAAGGAATGATGACATTCTAACTGAGAAGAAAATTAGCTCAGCAGGTAAATGCCATTCTTTAAAATGCTGCTTCTATAAATCTTTGGCAAAGGAGGAGGAACCCTTCAAGGGGAAGTAGGCACCACCTGCTGTGGTTGATTCAGATGGATCACCTGATAAAGAGAGGCTGCAAGGACTGCTCAGAGCAGTGACAGGCAGTCTGCTCAGGTAACAGCTCAGGCAGCTAGAGGTATCACCAGGTTGTCATTCATTTCCCTGATAAGACCCAGGCTTTACTTACTCAGTCTCCATTGATTTATGAGGGGGACACGTACCTTTGAATTATCTTAGGTGGTAGAGTTGGCCCGCCACATCCTTGGGCTCTGCATCTAAGGAGTCAGCCAACCTTGGGTCAAACATACTCGGGACACAAGTCACAGCAGCCTGGGTCTGTAATCTCAGCTATTCAGGTGACTGAGGCAGAAGTTCAAGGTCAAGCTGGACAAGTCAAGGAGACCCTGTCTTCAAGGGACTGTAAAGAAAGACTGGGTGTATAACCAAGTGGTAGAGCTCTTGCCTAGCATCGTGGGGCTCTCTGTTCAATCCCCAGTACAACAAAAAAGGGAAAAGTTGTGTCCATACTAAACAGGTACAGACTTTTCCCATTATCCCCTAAATAATATAGTTTAACAAGTATTTATATAGCACTTGGATTGTATTAGATACTATATATAATCTAGAGATGATTTAAAGTATGTGGGCATGGGCAGATGTACACTAATTATATGCAAATATTACACTATTTATATAAAGGACCAGAACATATGGGGGTTTGGTGTTCTTGGGCCAGGTAGGTCATGACACCAGTACCCCATCATGCCTGCATGATTTTGATCAGTTCATACATGATGTTCTGGACACTGGACAATTTTTCAAGAGCCTTATTCCTGGTAACAGAGGATGAGGAATCAAATCTTGACTGTACCACTCTTCAACTGATTTAGGAAACCCACTTAGTATTTCCCCAGGTTTCAAAGTCCTGTGTATAAGATAGTTCCTTCCTGATAGTGATTATTGTGAAGGCTAGGTGAGCTAAAATCTGACAAATTCTTAGGAGAAGTCCTGACAAAAATAAAGATGTGCAGAAAGAAATTGAATTGCCAACCAATAGGAAAAGCAAGAAGGACTAAGATTCACCACTTAAATTTTGTTTTGCATTGTTATATTCATTGTATGCCTCTGACACTGCAATATTTTCACATCCTTCTTCTCAACCTGACTTTAAAGAATTTGCTAACTCCAAAGAATAATGATTCTACACGAAGGAATACAATATCAGTATTGACTGCATATATTTATACACAATTTGTTTATTATATCTAATTCTACATTATGCACCACATATATTGAGGCTAGAAAACTTTTTCCATTTGAGAAAAAATGGCACAATATTTACTTAAAATAACTCATCTCTGTTGAGTACATTTTAGTAAAGCACTTTTCATGTTTCTTTTCTCACTCAAAACAAAAGTTGGATTTTCATATAACTTCACACACGTGTACCAGAGTCAACATAGCCAGTTAATTTATGCTCTATTCTTGTCTTTAAAATACCCTAAGGCATTGGCAAGATATGGCTGGTGTTGCTAAATCCAGAACACGATGGTTCCTTGTTGTCAACTAACTGTTCAATGATCAGCTCCTTTCCCTGGCCCTCAGGAGAGATCACTCCTCCTCTGGCTCTTCTCCAAGACCCCTCAAAAAGAGAAATCATTTCACTTGTTTCTCAGTTGTCTGAAAGATTTTAAGCATATTTTTTAAAAGTTAATCAGACTCTAGAATGGCCAGGATTTCAGGTTCCATAAAAGATGTGATGATCAGCCTTGAATGTCAACTTGATTGGCTTAGGAGCCGAATAGAAAATTTAAAAAGCACAAGTCTGAACACGTCTGACAGGGTCAGGGAGGCATGCCCTTGAGAACTGCATCTGGTCCCTGTCCCCTTTCTCTCTGGTGAGCTACCCTTGCTTTCTGCTTCCCACACACCGTGAGTTGAGCAGCTTTCCTCCATCCCCTTCCACCATGTTTCTACCCTGGAGGTGTGGACTGAAACCTCTGAAACTGAGCCAAAATAAATCCTTCGTCTTTTAAGTTGTGAATGTAAGGTATTTTATCCCAGTGACAGAAAAGCTGAGTAAAAAAGGAGAGAAAAAGTAGGCTTATTACCAAATAAATCTGGCCTCTTAGAGTCAGAGTTGGGACAAGAGTGAATGATCTTTAAAGTACAAATCTAGAAAATGTGTCAAGTTGAATTTTGGGGGGGAGATGGGGGGAGAGTTGGCTGGAAACTCACAATGACCTTCTCCCACCCTGCTGAATTCACAGATCAGAGCTAACATAGAGTGAGTCTCTATAATACCATTCAAGAGTCCACTTAAAGAAGACTCAAGAAAACCTCTTATAAAGTGTTTCCTTTTGATTTCTTGGTAGAGTGAATCTTTGTTACATGTCATGCTTAAAATAATAATCATTACTGCCTACACCCTGTGTGCCTGCTCTGAGTACTCATTTCATTTGACCTTCAGGATAACCTCCAGAAGTTGGTGTGCTCATTGTTCTCATTAGTTAAGTTGTGCTCCTAAAGTTTCACAGAAAGTGGTAAAGGCACGATCCACAGCCTATAATTGTAATCTATACAATATTGGTATGGTTGGTGCTAGTAGTATCTGAATCTGATTACATTTAGAGAAAATTCATTGACTGCCAGCTTATGCTTATTACAGTGCCCTCTATTTATCCCTCATTCATAATGAATTGAGATAATCCCCACACAGAATCATTCCAGATGACTAATATGGCATGATGTATATGGTGCTTTTCACAATTTAGTGTGCATACAAATCAACTGAGAATCTCATTTAAATGCAAATTCTGATTTGGTAACTCAAAGGAGGGTCCACAGATTCTGCAGTTCTAACAAGCTACCAAATGAGACTGATGGACTATCACATTTTAAATAGCAAGGACATAAAGCAGAGTGACCTAGTGTGATAAAACCCTGGATGCAAGAGTCTCAGTAAGACACTGAAAAGAGAATCTTACATTTTCTAAGCTTTCCACATGTTCGTATTAATAAAATATGTGCTATAACACTAAACATGATTGTTTCACAGGATTTTATTTTAATGATCAATTACAAAAGTGAAATATATATATATATATATATATATATATATATATTTCAAGCTGAAACTTGAACTTCTCAGTTCAGTGCCTTAAAGCCTACATGAACATCAAGTTATCTTTGCTATATACCTTCCAGATAAGTTCTCCTATGTTCTATGTATATATGATCCTGAGATTATATTGAATTCAGTGGATTCACTCATCTAGAAAAGAAGATGGGATCCATAATTTTTCTTACCCATAAAGTAATTTTCACAGCTTTCTTATAAAATTTTAGCCAGAGAGCAAAAACATTACTTTCTCTCTGTAAAGATATCTTAACTCAATTTCATAACTCCCATCTGTTCCTTTTTATGAGCTGAGACTGTTTTAACATCACTGCTTTCTCAGATGAGCAGAGTTTATTGACATTTCAGAGCTCCCTGCCTCCTCTCTCCTACTTCCTTTTCCTAATAGCCTGATCTAAGGAGTCCACCTAGGAAGACCGCATCTGCAGCCTCTCAATGAGCAGCTTCCTGACTGCCTTTGCCCTCACAGGTCCCATTTGCTAGGCTCTGGCCCTTCAGATGGTTCCGATGAAAGGCTAATTCTTTTTGGAAACCTGGAAAAAAGTTGTGGTTTATTCATTAAGAGGAGCCGCCCTTTTTGCTTTTAAATCCAACCAACATTGATTCATTCTTTTATAAAATACGTATTGAACAGCCAATGCTGGTCATTGTTCAGAGTGCTGGGAAGACAAAGATGAATGAAACACAGCATATAGGGTGGCCTTAGGATTGTATCAGACGAGATTCAGACACACTCCTCTAGATTTTAGACTTCTAGTCTTAGATGAGCTAAAATATTCCTAGATTATTCCTTCCTTTATAAATGATTCTCCAGAAGCTTACGTATGACAGTATTTATAGCGTGACTTTAAAAATGTTTAGTCATAGCAGACTTCAAAGATATAATAGGATTTGTTTTCCTAAGCACCCCTATATTGTATTTCACAAAGATCTGAAAGAGCCAGGGAATCTGATAGATCCAATACAGAAGAGTGAGGTGATTTTGCAAAATTATTTCACTTTTATTTCTAAAAAGTCACCTTGTCTTCACTATAACCCATAGATCCTGGGTGTAGCCTCAGTGAGCACTTAATGAGTCTTAAGCACCAACAGACATTTGTAGAATGATTTAGGATTTTTCAGGATTAAAAATTTAGCCCCATTGTGTTTAGGATAAAGTCTAGTCAGAAGGAATTATATGAGGATTAGGTTTTCTTTGAAGAACGTTTCCCGAATATTTCAATTAATTTAGGGTCTTAATAGGTATTTCCATAAGGCTAACAAAGATGGTCAGCTTATTTATAAGCTGTAAAGAATACTAGCTTAGAGCAATGTCTTAAACAGCTCAATGTTAAATCTGTCAACCCTGAAATTATGATGTTCTTAATAAACGTCACATAAATTATAGTGCTGTCTTATTTTCAACTTTGCCCATAGTGTGGAACTTTCTGTTTATCTAGTACTATTTCAGATTTGCACATTTCACTTTATGTAACTCAGAAGAGTTCTCTTAGGAATATTTTGATGGCCAAGGTAGTGATAGGAAGATGTCAGAAAACATCTATTAATTTGTCATGCTATTATTTTCTTCGTCAGAACATAGCCTCAGCTGCTATGGTAAATTTTAACATTAGGTTTTTCTGGCTTGGTTTCCAATAAATAAAAATGTTGAGCAGCAGAAAGAGCTGCTGTTTTCAAGGGCAGTATTTCATGTTGTGTGCCAACCTAATTCATTAGTTATTAAAAATCAAATTATCAGGAAGAGCCACTTGTATCCATCTTAGGGACATTGATTTGTTGTCCTTGATTTTTTTATATTATGCTGATAGAGAATTTAGGATTAGAACATTAAGGATCTTTCCACCTACACTGATTAATCAAATATGAATTGGATTCACACTAATATAATTTATGGATATCATTTGTACGTCAACATGTACAATTAACAGTAGCTAGTAAAAATTGATCATTTCAATGGGTTGATAAGTTGAATATCTGAATTTCCATTATTTTCTAATTGCAAAGAAAGTGCAAATATCTTTTTTGCATTAAGAGATGGACAGCTGAGTTTGAATTTTTAGCTACTTACTGAGTGTATAGAAGTTACTTAAACTCTCTGAACTATACATATGGAGTATAAAATAGGAACAATACCCAGCTTGCAAAATTGTCTTAAGAAGGAGTGATAAGGTATATACAATGCCATGTCCTGCCTAATCTGAATCAGGTGCAAAATAGTAACAGTCACATCAAGATAACTTTCATATAAAGATTAGTAAACATCAAGCACATCCCTACAGTGTGCATTTATTTATTGAGCATATTTTTTTATTAAGAACCACTATGTGCCAGACCCTTAGCCAATGGATATAAAGAAGGAAAAACACTTCTTCCCTCAAAGAATTTACTATCTGATGGATAGGATACAGGCAGGAATAAATATATAACTAAATGAAGTATACTATATGTTAATAGTGAAAGGTAGCATGGATAAGACTACCAAATGTCCTGATATACTTGGGGAGTCAATGTTTATGCCATTTGCCATAATATAATTCATTATGAAGTTTCTCTTTGTTTTCAGTGATGTCCTAGGGTGAACAGTAAGTTAGGAGGTGAGCTATATAGTTTTCCAGGCATGTGTTCTCTGGTTCTCTGGTCAGGATTCTCCAGAGAAACACAGCCAATAGAATATATATATATATATATATATATATATATATATATATATATATTCTGTCTAATAAGAGAAAGTGGCTCATATGATTATGGATGCCAGCAGGTCTTATGGTGGGCTCTCTGCAAGCTGAAGAACCAGAAAAATCAATAGTATCTCAAGATGGGAATAGGTAAAAGTTCTGGAGTTCAAAAGCCTGAGACCAGGGCAAACAGGAGAAGACAGATGTCCCAGCTCAAGGTGAGAGAAAATTCACCTTTTGTATTGCTCAGAGTTCTCATTATTCTGACAAAATAGCCAATGCCCACAACTTAAAGGAGGTAAGGGTTAATTTGCCTTAGAGTTTCAGAGGCTTCAGTTCAATGGTCAGTTTTCTCCAATGCAGAAGCATCATGGCAGAAGAGCATGGTAAAGCAAAACTGCTCAGGTCCTGGTGGCTGGGAAGCAGAGCACAGGGGAAGAGTGCCAGCAACAAATACAGCCTTCAAAGGCTTGAACCTAGTTACACATCTCCAACTGGGCCCGACTTCCTAACAGATATTCAGCTATGAACATCAGTGAATTAATCCACTGATGACTATATCACCCCCATGATCCAGTCACTCTCCAGGAGTCCTTTAATCCAGCCATGTCAACAATTAACTGGCACACTCCCATCCACTTTTATATTTCAGTTCTCAGTGACTTAGATGATGATCACCCACACTAATGAGGCATCGATCTGGCAATATCAATGCTTATCTCTTCTGGATGTCACAGACACACCTGGAAATAATGTGTTAGCAGGTAGGGGATACCTTAGCCTAATAATACTGATACATAAAACCCACCATCATAGGCTGCCGTAACAAAATACCACAGGCTGAATGACTTAGACTGCAGAAATGTAATGCCTCACAGTTCTCAAGCTCAACATCCAAGATCAAGTCTAAGAGCCATCAGACTTGGTTTCTCTGAGATCTCACTCCTTGGTTCCAGATGCTCTCTTCTCACATGTCCTCCTGTGATCTCCATGTTTCTACATTCTCTCTGTATCTCCCTCTTCTTAAAAGGACATCACTCTTACTCCTTTAGTGCATTACTCTAATGGTCCCATCTTAATTTAATCACCTCTTTAAACAACTTATCTCCAATATAGTCAGAGATACTAAGAGTAGGAACTTCACTAAATTAATTTGCTGGAATAAAATTCAAGCCATAGCACTAACCAATATGTGCAGTAAAATAAAGCAGTAATAGGGAGTGGTAATGTGACAATAAAATAGCAATAAAATGAGACAGAGAGATGAAATGGGGGAATTGTGTGTACTCTGTAGGCTGCTTTAGGGAATTTGGCTGTTGGTCTCAGTGATATGGAAAGACAGCTGATATTTAGTAAATATGGATTAATCAATTGTAACCAAGGCAAGACAATTCTTGCTTCTTATTTAGTTCTTTATAAATGCCTAGCCTAACCAAGATTTAATGAACTCTAATACTATAGAATATAGCACATGACAACTCCATCCACTGTAGAAACTTACCCAGTTATAATGTTTAATACATTAGTTGACCTGGAATGAATATGCCTGGTAATAATTTACAGAAATTATCAATATCAACAAGAAGGCATGTAAGTTGAGCTTTAGATTGGGGGAATTCTGTGTGAAAACAATATTCTAGGTAAAGTAGAGGATTAATATGTGGCTATGGTTTAATTTGATATTGTATTTTTTGAAAAACCGCTGATATTGATATTAATTTCTTCTGGCTGTAGTAACAAATCACCACCAATTGGTGGCTTAAAGAAAAAAATAAATGTATTCCCTTTCTGTTTAGGAGGTCAGAAGTATTAATTAAGGTGTCAGCAGGGTTAGGGTTGGTGGTTTCTGCAGACTGTGAGGGAAAATCTACTCTTTGTCTTTCTCTGAAATCGTGCTAGATGCTGGAAATCCCTGAAATTCCTCAGCCTGTCATTGACTTTACTCCAGTCTTTGCCTCCATCTGCACTTGGCCATCTTCCCTGTCCACATGTGCATGTGTGTCCTCCCCTCTCATAACAACATGTCAGCAGCTATCTGTAGACCCATCTAATCTAATAAAACTTCATTTTAACTACTTACATCTGCAAAGATAAAAGCTCACATTCTGAGGTTCTGTATAAACTTGGGTTTTTGAGGGACACTATTCAACCCCAAGAAGTGGAGCCATGTCCATGTAGGAGCATCTAGAGGAGACTGAAAGTCTTGAAGATCTGCAGAAGCTAGGCAGCTAATGGAAATGAGTTTATTGAGCCAAGATAAACAGCAGTTGACTGTCCTCTTGGTGTTGTGTGTGATAGAAAAGGCAGCTCCAAATCAGAGCCATCCATGTAGGGGTGCAGACAGATGGCATGCTGCTGGATCTTCCCATTCAAGAGAGTAACTGAAGTCTTAAGGGAAAGATGGTGATGATAGATAGACAGACACATACATACATACAGACAGACAGATGTACATAGATGATAGACAGACAGATAGATGATAGATAGATAGCCAGATTCCACACATGTTGGTTTCCTTAGTTTAAAAATTTTGGGGGGCTGAAAAGTTCCAACTGTAGTCCAGAAATCAGTTTGAAATACCAAAACTATAAAGTGACAGTTCTTAAGATAACCTGTCTGGCATTAGATTGGCCCAAAACAGACCAGAGCTCTCAAGTTTGGCCTCACATTTGAATAACCCAATTCAACTGATCTGAAGTAATCAAGAATAGTTAATGAGGATGTTAATGAACAAAGAGACTCACAAGACTGTAAACCTTTCACTTCATTGAATATCTTAAGTGATTTTCATTCCAGGTACCTAGCACAGGGTCTACCTTATCATGCAACCAATGAATACTTATTGTTTAAATTAGTGAACAAATAATTTTATAGAGTAAATATATTGCTAGAAGAAGAAGATTATGAACAGTGGCCAAAAAGACTGAAGATAGGAAAATAATATGTCACACTGGGAGTTATAATACATTATATCTTATTTTTCTGGCATTTGAAAGGTTTTTGTAGGAACAATTGCCTCATTTATCTCCTAACTTCCTTGAGATTAGTAAGTGTCATGTATTATTAGCCCCATTTTTCAGAAGAAGAAATTGGATCTCTGAGTGTAGCTTTCTATTCAACTGTATTATTATTTTTTAATACCACTAAGAATTTGATGGATGTCCTACGGAAAATGGAATTACAGGCAGCATTTTTAGCAAAGGAACATGAGTCACCAAAGACTTCCTAAGTATGTTCAAGATAGGATGAGTTGCCTAGAATCCTAAATGTGGAGTTGAGGAAGAAAATAAGCTATGCCACAAAGGAAAGCAAATGTCCTGCAGGTGAAGACGACACAGTGAGACACAGCTAGCCATTGAATGTGTCCGTTTTATGGAGGCATTGTTCATGTAGTGTAGAGGTCATGATGTATGACCAGGGTTCAGGCAGACGGACAAGGGCTCACAGCCTGATAATGCCACTTACAAATTGCACGCACTCTCTACTTTTAATTTCCTCAGCTATAATTTGGCTTTCATGATATTAGTTGCCACTGGGGCTCTTGTGAAGGTTAAATAATATAATGATCCCATAAAATACTTGGTACATGGCAAGTATTTTTGTCATTACTATAGTCAGCACTGCATTTTAAGCATTGTTTCTCTGCATCTGTCTTTAAGGCAAGATCATGTTCAAGGAGAAATATAGTGTAATTTCTTATTCTATTGCTTAATTCTTTGTTTATATTTATCATATCTGTTAAATTGTAAGTTTCATGAGAACAGCAACTATGTTTTACCAAGTCAGAGTCATTACTCGATGAATATTGTTGAATAAAACATTAACTTACATTTTATGTTCTAAAAGCCTCTATTTACTACTTATTTCACTCAGAGTAAAACCCAAAGTTCTTACAATGGACAGGGAGACTTGGTAGGATTTTATTTTAACAGACGTTAAATGGAAATCAACAAAAAGAAGCAAATGACCTTCTCTCCAGAAGTCCAATCAACCATGTTATAAAGGGCAGTGGCTAAGTGGCCAATCATAAAATAAACATGATACTGAACACCGTGCCTATGGATACACACTGGTTACTGCACAGGGGCCAGGGTGGGGGCAGAAAGATTCGTTACATAATAAACAGTTTGTTTGCCTAGATAATGAACTATCTAATTCCAAAACTTATTCAAAATAAAAATTTAAGATGTATTTGTTGTATCTTGTCATCAGAAGAATCAATTTCACTCAACTGTAGCTTGCTTTCCAACTTTAAATACACAACTGACTCATCAAAAAGTAATGTTTGTGGGGCCAGGGATTTAGCTCAGTAGTGCCACCACCTGCCTCATAAACGCACGGTCCCGAGTTCAATCCCTGGTACCCCCCCCAAAAAAGTAATATTCCGAGTTACAAGGCTTATTTATCAAAAATACTTGGTTTTTTTTTTAAAGAAGCATGAGTTGTTAGCTTGAGAAGAGAATGCCCTATAATTGAGGTTTAATTCGTTCATTATTAAGGAGGCAATGCTTCAAATAGAGATTTATACTTTATTATTGTTCTAAAAGAGAAGACGCTGTTCTTATTTCTGAAGTATTTTTTTTTCTTTGAGTTCTGAACCCTAAATTCATTTGTTCCAGCATCAGTTGGATTAGGGATGAAAATCTTATCTAGCCAGGAATTGTGTAAAGTAACCTTATTTTAACTTCCTAAGCACCTTGGGGAGTAGCAAAGGCTGCTATTATTATTATTCCCATGATACAGATGAGATCAAAGAGATGGGGAAATTATACTACTTTTCTGAAGTTTTACAAGCCAAAAACTGTAGAGCTTAGATTCAAACTAGTTATTTCTGACTCCCAAGTTCCAAATCTTTCCACTACAAATGTTACCTTGACTATGATCCCAAATATTTGCATTTTAGCTCCCTGTTTCATCTTTCCTACTAATGATAGCAACTTTTAAAATGCCATTTTAAAAATGAAGCTGCAGCATTTACATTTATTACAAGGCAATGAAATGGCCATTTAGTCAATGATTGTTCATTAGTTTGTGGGAATAGACTCTGCAGGTTGCTAGTGATTTGTACTTACAGTTTGGCATCTAAACCAGGACATTTGTGAGCACACTTTTGAAAAGGTGCAAGTGTGTTATTACAAACAGGGTGTTAAGAAAATGCTCATCAACTGGCAGTGTCTCCTGGGGCAAGAGCTCCAAGGAGATCTTGTTACCCTACTTACAGAAAGTTATAGATAACTATTAAACTCTCGCAACAAAAGACACGCACATATAAATAGTTTTGACCATTTTTTTAAAGAACAATAGGAATATTAGACTTTAGTGATGAATCTTACAAGATCCCAAGGAAGACTGGTGCCTTCTCTATGGTGCTACTTTATGCTTCTTTTCTCTGGCTGGTTCAGCCAGTCGGGCAAAACAGTAATATAAACAATCCCAAGAATTTAGTACTGGCTAAGCATTCCTAGTATGAAAATCTACTCTATATTTTTCCATTAATGATGCTAAACTGGTAAAGTCTGTGCAAAAATTCCAAAATCGAGAAAAAAATCTGAACCTGAAATACGGCCAGTCCCAGTTTGTACTCAAATGATTAAAGCTCTGTCCAGATGCTTCTTGAACCACATAATCAACACAAAGGTAAGGAAGATGAAATGTAACCCTATCTTGATTGAGTAGGAAACTGAGTCCGGGTAGAAAAAGAGAGAAAAGAGACTGAGAGAAGAGACAAAGGGATATCAACAGAAACATCAAAGAATAAAGATGTATCGCGAGTCAAGGAGTCAGAGAAACTCAGGGACAGAGTTTGTCAGGGAGAGAGGAGAGAAAGATAAACATAAAAACCAGGGGCGGGGGGGAGGCCAAGAGAGCCAGGGAGAGCAACCAAGGGGTTGACAGACAAAATAGCATTCATTATGTGAAAAACAGGTGTCTTTAAATAGCAGTTCTAAGTGCTGTCAAATTTGCTCTATTTGCATTTAGATTCTGTAGATTATTTCCAGCAGATTCAAGCACCTGCGGGCTGCCTCCTTCTGAATTAACTGATAGGGAAGGCAACTGCTTTACAAGGAGGCGAAACAAAACAGGTCAATTAAGAAGGTCATTTTTCTGCCTCCAGAATTCAAAAGGGACAGAATCAAATGGAGGTATTTTTTTCTCATATTTCACCATCAATATGACTGTTATCCTTCTTAAAGAGGAACATTTATTTGGGGCTGAGTGCAAGATCCAATAACAGTTGTATGGTTTGCAGCAACTTTCAGCAAGAATTATTACCACAGTAAGAAGTTTGAATTATGTTGGGCTCTGTGTTTTTATATATGAATTTGAAAATATTAAATGAGAGAGAGAAGAGAGAGAGAACTGTAATCTCATTTAAGAAATAGGCATCTCAGCAGAGATAAAACTGGTGAAAATGTACTTCTTAGCCCCAGCATCCAAGTCACTGCTAATGAATCAACTTGTACCTGATTCAAAGAATGACAGATGGGATCACAGTGCTTCTCAAACTCCTGGTGATTTCTGTCATAGTTGTGATCCATGGGAAGATTCTATGCCTGTTAGAATATTATTAGCCATTTTCTTAGACCAGACATCCAGAGGCTGAGGCTCTAGAAAGAAAAACATTGTCCATAATTCAAAAGCACAAGTTAGAAGCTGAACAGGATTGTCAATCATGAAGGAGGAACCTTTATTTCAAAGCAAAACCACGGGAAATATAAGGGTTTTATTTTTTATCAGTTCTAGCCCAGAAAAAAAAAAAAGCATAATTCTCATCATGGTAAAATTGCCACTTCTATTAGCATAGTCACTATTTATTGAATTCTCGGTTCTCAGCCCGTCACTCAACACTGAATCTGACATTTACATGTCATGGCATTTCTTGTGCAACAGAAAAAGCAGCAGTGAAAAATGACAACTTGCATATTTACTATAGAGACCTGCAAGGTCGAGACATGAAGGAATCAACATGGTGATAAACTGACTTGTTTTCCCTTTAGTGAAAATGAATACTCTTTCATTTAGTTAAGTTTAAAGTGCCCTGTATATTTGCACATTTACTTTTAATTCTGTTTGTATTTCTTTGCTCACGATTTTTTAAGTGCTAAAATACCAGCAGTTTAGCTTGGTTTGTAGAAGCAGCACTAGGCAGTTGACTCAATTTTGGTTTCTAAGGCAGTAAGTTTGTACAGTGCTCATTGGACTTGGTGGTTTATGTTGCCAGTTAATTTAAAGTACTAATCTGTGTAGTATAGACACCAATAAATGTTAATTTAACAAATGATTGCTACTAATTATTCAACAAATATTTTAGTACCTGATTTATGTAATACACTGTGATATTTAAAAATTAAGATAGAGTAAAACGTTGTCTCATCTTATTTAGATATATTTACTCAAATGTACCTTTATTGACATCTTTCTCAGCCACCTTATTTAAAAATACCAGTGTTCCCACTTGGCCTTCCACCCCTGTCTGCCAGCAGAAATCTGTAAGCCCCATCCCTGCTTTTTACGGACATATTTTATATTTTTTATATTTTTATATTTTCCTATACATTTTTGTGTATTTTTCTTTGTCAATAATAATTCAAGGTCCACTAATGTATGGATTTTTATTTGCTTTGTTAGCGTATTATTCTGTGCACTGGGACAGGCTTAGCACATAGGCAGTCAACAAATGTTTTTTGAATGAATGCATTCATGAATGAACTGAATCTTTCCTTCAAGGAATTCAGTGTCATGAAATTGAGAAATCGATTCTGCAATAGAATAGGTATTGTAGATGTAGAAGATTAGATTCTGAGGAGCGAGGACTTTTTGTATTTTGACCACTGTGTGTCCACAGTTCTACAAAGAAGATTATTTGTAATGTTTACATTATATGCATTATAATAAATATTTGTGAGTAAATAAATACATGTTTAGGGGATATAAATAATCTATCAAAGAGTGTTTAGTCTCTGTGTGGATAAATGTGCTACTTACTTAAGCAATCTGCGGGTTAGTTTACCCTCACCACCAATTTTCCTTTCTGGTTATTGGCTGGGGAATAGATCCCAGCCTCTAACCCAATAGACATTGTCAGCAGAGCTCCTTCAACCCAGCTGCCCACTTAGGGGCAGGGAGGGGTGGCTTCCCTCACCGTGAGGAAGCAGATTGTGTAGATCCCACTGCAAATGCTAGTTATGGGCTCAGAGGCACATTCTGAAACTAGCAGAGAATATATGTGCTATGATTTCATACTATCACTAGATACTGATTGAACATTTTATATAGCAGGCACCATGCAAGCTAATGGAAATACAGTAATGAATGAGAAAGAGAGTTACAAATTTAATCATGTTACAGATTTAATTATGTGGATGGGTTTAACTCTATGATCTTATTGTATATTTTCGACTTTCCCATTTATTTTTTGTCCCTCATTACCTGTGTTCCTAACTTCTTTGTGAGTTAATTATTTTGAGTATTCTATTTTAATTCCTCTATTGGAGTTTTGATTATACTCCTTTGTACTTTGGCTTCTAGGTATTACAATGTCATCTTCCTTCATTATAGATCACTTAGGGTTACTATTGTGCCACTTTGTGTAAAATATAAGAACTATACTCCAGTAAATTCTATTTACCCCGTCTCACACTTCAGCTTATTGTCAGAAATTTTACATCTTGCAAATGTAATAAACCCTCCAATATTTTTTAAACAAATAAGATAATAAAATAATATTTCATATTTATTCAACATATTTGCAATTTACAGTACACTTTATTTCTCTGTATAGAGTCAGTTTTCCATATCATGTCATTTCCACTTACCTGAGGCCATTTCTTTAACATGTCATATAATACAGGTCGATTTGCCATGAGTTATTGCACTTTTCATCTGTGGAAAAATATTTTATTCCACCTTCATTTTACAAAAAAAAGATTTTTTATTCAATATAGGATTCTAGGTTGACAGTCTTTATATTCTCTTGAAAACAACAAGGATGCTATTCTATTGTTTTCCATCCTCTATTGTTTCTCATGAGGAACCACATTATCATACCCTTATAGATGTCCCTTTCCTCTGTTTTTTAAAGATTTTTCTCAGTTTTAGTTATCAACACTATGACTATAATATAACTATGTGTAATTCTTCATTTATTTATCTTCCTTGAAGTTTAATATTTTGTTTTACCTTGGTGTTTCTGATCAAATGTGAAATCAATTGGTCATTAATTCTTCAAAAATTTCTCTCCTAGTTTGTTTGGTTCTCTGATTTTACTTAGGTTGGGCTTCTTGAAATGGTACATGAATCACTGAGGCTCTAGTTTTTAAAATCTCCTTTTCTCTCTATTATTCACATTAGATGATTTATTTCTTTTGATTTCTATTCAAAACTATAATTTTTCTTCACTAGTCCCCAATATGCTGTTAAGTAAATCTAAAATTGCTTTCTTTTTATATTTTACTTTTCATTTCTAGAATTTCTATTTGCATCAATTTTGTTGTTTTCATTCCTTTTCCAAATTTTCCACTTACTCACTTATTGTGACCACCTTTATCTTGAAAGCTATTTCCTACTAATTCCAACATCTGTGTCATCTTAAGTTCTATTTTTGTTAAGTGGTTTTAAAATCTTAATTATGGGTCACACTTTTCTGCTTTTTTACATATGGATTATTTTTGATAACACAGTGGACATTGTTACGATACCATGTAGGGGGTTTATATTGTATTATCTTCTTTAAAATGGATTGAATATTGTTCTAGAAGGCATCCCATAGTCCAACAGTTCTCATTGCTCTTTCTAGCTTTAGTTATGTTTCTGTTAGGATATGTCAATCTGAGTCATTGCCTTAGTCCTAGGCTATGGTACTTATTCTAGGAAATTATCCTTACTCCTAAAGCAAACTGTCTGAACTTACAAGGGAAGCCCAGAGATTCTCAGTGCCCTTTTTGCTTGTCTTTTTTCCCCCAGTGTTTTGGGCTGTGCAGATCTCCACCACCTTCCTAGCACCTCGTAACTTCTGTGGTCTCCATTCAATTCTCAGCCCTGCAGCAGCTTCTGCCTAAGTCTTATGAAGCCTTAACCTGAGCCTGCATTTCTCAGCCCTTAGGCAATAACATTTAATCCTCACACAAGTTCCCAGCCACTCCCAACATGTCTCCCAACAGACACACGTACAGACATCCCTTTTCTCATAACTTGCCTATAAATTCCAGCTCCTTTAGAACCCTAGAATACCAGATTCTGCCATCTTAGTGCTGTTAGCCTAGGCTTCATCTTTCTGAATTAAAGAAGCAATAAGTTGCCAGGCAGGACCTTTGTGATTTCAGCTCTTGAGCTGCTCTTCTCTCAAGGATTATAGCATTTTACTTCTTATTGCTCCAGGCTTGAAAACCAGATGCCTCATTTAGTTTTTCTAGATACATCATTGCTTACAGTAGGATAACATATTCAGTAACTTTTATCCTTTAAACATTGGAATAGAAATTGTCAAATTTCCATTGCAGTAGGGAAACTATATGTGGTGTGATCGAAAAGTAGAGTGAATGTTTAAAGACATTTTATTATAATAAAAGATACATTGCCATTAGTCCCCCCACAGAATAGTCCCTCTCACTTCAAATACACTTCTCCACGTTTGCCCATCACTCTTGCCACTTTTTGAAGCAGTTCTAGAATTTTCTTTTGTAAATGTGTTTAGCTGCACTGTCCTAGATCCCTTTGATAACCTGAATCAATTCAAAATATTTACCTTTTATGGTTATCTTGACTTTTTGAAGAGCCAGAAGTCACACAGTGCCTATGCCACTGACTAAGGTGAATAAGGACACACCATAATGCTTTGTTTTATTTTTATTAACACGTGTTTTTAGTACATATGTCCACTGTCACCACTCCTGTTCAGTATAGAATTGAAAACATTAACCAGAGCGATCCGGCAAGAGAAACAAATAAAAGGGATAAATATAAGAAAAGAAGTGAAATTATTATTATTCACAGATGACATGATCCTCTACTTAGAAGACCCAAAAAATTTCTTCAAAAAACCTCCTAGAATTAATAACCAAATTCAGTAATGTAGCAGAATGCAAAATCAACACACAAAAATCAGTAGCATTCTTGTACACTGAGAAAGAAATTGGGAAACAATACCATCGACAGTAACATCAAGAAAAATTAAATGCGTGGGGAATTAACCTAGCCAGGGAAGTGACACAGGGTAACATTTTTATGAGTCCACCTTTCCCTTGGATGCCAATCAGAAACAGGGATCACTGTATTTTTTATAACAACCCATAAAGATACTCATGAAAGAGGACTCCCAGAACTGCTTCAGAAAGTGGTCAGAGTGATGGGATAAGTGTTCTGGAAGTGAGAGAGAGTATTTTGAGAGGTATTAATGGTGATACATCTTTTGCTGTAACAATTTTTAAAAATTTATACATTTACCATATACTTTGATCATACCTCCTACATCAAATATGTAATTATAGCATTAATTGTTTTACTTTTACTTTCTGTGAAGAATAAATAAGGGGAACTATAAGAACGTGTAATAGCTCTTTATAATCCAACTTGGTGTATTATTTAAGGTTCTTCTTAGGAAATGGTCATTGAACTGAAACCTCAAGGATGAACGGAATTTAATTAGTCAAAGAGGAGGTAAAGCAAGACTCCTGATACAGATATCAGCATGAGAAAAGCCTGGAGTCAGGAGGTAATGTGATCTTCTCAAAAGAGTGAAAAAATTAAGATCTAACAGTTACAGAGAGTCCATTATGTGGCAGTCATTGTGCTAAATGCTTTCTATTATTTCACTTGCAACAACTACTTTGTGTGTGTGTGTGTGTGTGTTTGTGTGTGTGTGTGTGTAACATGGTCTTGTTATGTAGTTCAGACTGGTCTAGAACTTACAATGTAGCCCTGGATGGCCTCAAACTCTCAGTAATTCTCTGCGCTCGGCCTTGGGAGTGCCGGGATCATGGGCTCTACCATGCCCAGTGACTGCACCAACTACTTTTTGATGTAGTTACTATAACTACTTCACTCTACCAAGGAGAAAACTGAGATTCAGAGAGACTAAGTAATTAAGCAACCCAGGCCACAGGGTACTGAACTCTGACTCCAGGGTCTAGTGCCAGAACATTTAATCACTACATTTTCAGGAGAAAAGAGCAAGATTATCTAATATTAGAGGTGGGAAGGGCCTGGGGGATGGTAATCACATCTACATCCTGCCTTAATATCTCACTGAAAATACTGTAGAAACAAGATAGTAATCATATGAAAATTATATAAAAATGCACTCCTAAAAATGACCTTTAAAACTATTTTGACAACCACGATCTTTTCATATAAATTCCTGTGTTTTAATAAAAATATGACAGTAACCAAAGTCACAAACTTGAAGTAACTAAACTGGACTAAAATGTTAGTCCTCTAACCTCTAATTAAAAATAACATTTCAATCTTAGCACTTTGGGGGCACTGTGGAGGGTAACATTAATTCCTGTGAGCGCGTGGGAATGAGGAAACTCTTCCCCTCTCTAGGTCTAAGAGCCTAGAAAACTGTCATAGAGATTGAGTTTTGTGGATACCAGAATTTAAAAGATAAATAGAAACAAAAATTTATTTTGTGAGTATCAGCCGTGATGTAGAGTTTTCCTGGACATCAAGAGATTAAATCTGAAGTAAAGGAGCTGAGTGAGCTAACCTAATGTCTCTGGCCTACTGTAGAACCTTCTCTCTCTCAAGTTCCTTGTCAAATCAGGGTCTCATCTTCACTAGGTACATGGTGTCCAGCCCCATAAGCCATGATGCTGAAACAACAAGGACTACAGCAGAGAGGGAGGGCCCTTGCCATGCAGGCCTGATGGAGACACAGAGGCAGAGTGTGTGTGCAAAGGAGAGAGTGACTGAACCACTTGAAAGGCTGCCTTTCAAGTGCGGCGGCCAGCGGAGCGGAAGTGAATCACTGATGCAGGGCTCAGTGGTCTGAGGGGCACGCGGACCCACATACCACAGTGCAGAGGTAGGATACGCAGAGGTGGAAGGAGCAGAAGGCCTTCATGAGGGGCTAAAAGCAGACTCTAATGTCCCAGAGAAGATCCCAAGGCAGAGGGTGCTGAGATGGGTAAATTCTTCTAGAAATGTAGAAGGAAGATATGAAGCAGGTTTTATGTAACTCAGGCTTGTTTTACAAGTTTAGAAGCTTACTTAGACACAAATCTAGTACAGGACGTCAGATCTTCTTTAGATACGCAAAGTGAGTTCGTTAGTCTCCTCTTTTGTACCAGATCTTCAACCTGCTCTTGGGACATCAGATGAAGAAAACTTTATACACTACAGAAATGCCAAAGCCAGAGGAATGGGTGCCTTGTGAGCTCCAGCCAAGACAGAAAGGGCAATGTGGCCAGTAGTCAATGGTCCAGAGCAATTAGGGGTACATAAAATATAACCTGAGCGTCTGGCTGTGACCAGAGCATGTGGGGGCTTGGGGCTTGGTAGGAAGTGTGGGAGTCTTTTAAAAGACATGAAATTTTTCAGGACTTTTAAGCAGAATAATCTGATTTGATGTATGTATTTACTACTTTGTAGATAGGCTAATAGTCGTTTTCATGAGTTGGCAAAGTGTAGCTCTGCTGGCAGTCCTGATGTCACCAGATATTGCTGGATCCCAACAGTTGACACAGCCAACTCCTGTCCTCTGCTGCTACAAGCCCCTACCTTCTGGTGCCAGCTTGTGCCGGACACCGTGAGTGGACTACCGGGGGCTGGGCTTCATAGCTTTTCAGTGTTAATATCTCTGAGTGTTTATTGCTCTTTCTTTTGAATTGACAGCTTTGTCCACATTACTCAGATTAAATTAAGAAAAATCCCAAATATATTTGCAGAACATTTGGAGTCCACACTACAGGAGAAATCAGAAATAAATCACAAGCAGGTTTTACAGGAACACTAAAGTATATCTTTATTGTAACAGGCCCTGTGCTGCAGCAGTGGGGGAGAGGGGAAGGTAGTCAGTCCATAGGAGGGATCCTTCCTAGGCTAAAGTCTGAGAAGTGACTGGGGAGTGGTGCTTATAGATGAGCTGCAAGCCTGTTTCAGTGAAAGACAGGAATGAAAACTTGCTATGAGTGCTGGGTATGCAAATAAGAAGTGCTGGGTATGCAAATTAGAGTTCTGGGTATGCAAATAAGGAGCCCAGATCCCGCCCTTCCTGATTTTATGCACTCCAAAGTGCCCCATCTTGTCTTCAAAAATGCAACAGTGTCATCTGAAGGGGAAGAGTGGAAAGGAGCACCAAGCTCCCTGTCTGGCTGCATTCGTGTTGGAGTAGAAATCGAGGTTTGCTAGCCAGGAGGGACACTGACGCCAATTGTCCGAGTCCGTTGTGGGGGAGGAAAATGAGGGGGAGGGACAGACAGATGCTGGCCAAGCCATCCACACCTCCACCAATTCTAGCCAGCTCAGGAAAAATGAGAGAGTCAGGGGCTTCTCTGCCTCAACTTCACTTTGTCACCCCATGCACACTAGAATTTTAACCAGCGGATTCTAATATGGAGATAGATCAGGCCTAAATGGAAACAGTAACAGGGTCTTGGAGTCAGAATTGTTTATAATCTCAAGGTACGAGGCAGAGAAGGAGCAGCTGACACATTTGCCAAGTCCATACTGTAAAGACTGTCTAACCTCAATTTAAATTGGTTCTTTTGCTCTTGCTTTGTATTTGACACCTTCCAAACTAATTTGGAGAAGCAGTAGATATTAGCATGCAAATTCAGGCTTCTGTGTACTCAGAGTGCTTGAGGTGTTAATGAGCTGGACAGCTGGCTCCTGCCACCCAAAGTTGTTTCAAGAGTTTGCTAGCTTGCCCACTCAGCCACTGTTGATTTTTCTTGAATCCTTTCCAACTGGCTGAAATCACGGGTACTGCTTGCTTCTTTTGGAAATGGTCTGCCTGAATAAGTTCTATTCAGCATTGTCCATGTGTGAAAAATGTGAGGGACTGCCACATCTCTGGACATGCCAGCATATACTAAGGAAGCTGCATATCAAGGATGTTTATTTTCTCACTTTCAGGGAAGGCAAAGGTACTAACAGGTGATTGCGGTGTGAATGATTTATGCAGAGCATCTGTCTCCTCTGAAATCAAAGATGGGGAGCAAAGAGAACAGAAAACTGTGATGTGGGCCCTTAGGCTGGTTTCAATATTGAAACTTCTATCTGGTGAACTCTTTGAGTGATACTTGTTTTCTTCCTGGCCTATGACCCCAAAAAGCCACCAAATTTTGCTTTTGTTATCCAATAGATATCCTTTTATGATTTTGTGTTCACTTGGTAATCATAATCTTTAATGTAATATAAAGAAAAGTTCTAAAAATTAAACCTCAATAAGGAGGAAAACACTTGGGGATCCGAACCCACTGCCTGTGATTTGCCCGAGCGGATGGCTGCACCCCGATCCTGCTGCCTGGCTTCTGTCTCGTGACCCCTGGAGCATGGCCCACTCCCTCTGGGCAGACACATTAACAGACCTGATCATGTATTTTCTAGGTTTCCTCTACGCTCAGAACAACGCCAAGCGCAGCATTAAAGAGCGCCTCATGAAGCTCTTGCCCTGCTCAGCTGCCAAAACGTCGTCTCCTGCTATCCAAAGCAAGTTCAGTTTTCTTTTTGCCCCCGAACTGTTTGTTTTATTTGTTCAGGTCTGCATGCGTTACATTTCTCTGGGTCTAAAGGAATCAATATATCACATAGTCCAAAGTCAACTCTATTGATGTACTTTTGTTTACCCGGAGTACATTGGCGCAGTTTCGAAGCGTTTCCTGCTTGGCAGACTGCCACCACAGAGTCAGTGACAAAAGTCTGTGCTTCAGAACATGAGGACATTTCTGTTTGATCTGAGGAATGAGGACTAGGCCCATGCAACTCTTGGGGTTCCCGTTGCCTGACATGGTAGCAGAGCAGCTGGATTCATTAAACAGTATTATCTTATATGCTTTGGGGGCTTTGTTTTGTTTTGTCTTTTAAATGGACATATCCAAATTGTACATATTTATTGGGTACCAGATTATGTCTTCACACATGATACATTGTGTAATATTCAAATTAGTGTAAACATATCCATCTTTTCAGACATTTATCATGTATTTGTGGTGAAAATATTCAAATAGTCTAGCTTTTGGGGAATGCATAATACATTATCATTATCCACAGCTACTCTACTGAACAGTAGGACACAAGACCTCATTTTTCCTAACTGTAACTTCGTAGCTGTTGATAAATCTTTCACATCCTTCCCTCCGCCTTCCTCTCCCCAGACCCTGGTAACCACAAGTTCTACTCTCAATTCCTGCGAGAGCAACACTTTTGGATTTCACATTTGAATGAGCTCGTGTAGGACCTGTCTTTCGGTGCCCACTCATGGCAGTTAACCAAAGGACCCCCAGTTCCATCCATGTTGCCCCAAATGACAGAATTTCATTATTTTTATGGTTTAATACTGTTCCATTGTGCATATCATGTTTTCTTAATCCATTCATCCAATGAGAGACACCTAAGTTGATGCCACACCTTGGCTCTTGGGAGAAATCCTGCAATAAATATGGGAGTACAGAGGTCTCTTCAGCAGATTGATATTGTTTCCTTTGCATGTGTAGCTAGAAGTGAGATTTCTGAGTCATATGGTAAGTTTAGTTTTATTTTTACTCTTTGAGGACCATCCATACTGGCTGTACTCTGTAAGTTTCTTGACCCCTATGCACATAGTATGTAATTTAGGAACTCCCAAGCTTCACAAATGTCACCAGGTTAGAAAAACTATTTGAATGGGGAAAACATTTAAAGAAACGGGACACGTCTTCCTTTCTCACTCTCTCCCCACATCAGTCACCATTGTACCCCACTTTTCAAAAATTAATATATTGTGAAACAGGAAAATTGCCTTCACCATGGGGAATGGGTGCATATTCTGTACGTATCACGTCTCCATCCTTTCCACTTCTGCTTCACCTCCCCTCCCTCCCATCTCCCAGCATTCCCAGATCCCCTTCCCATCTCCACATGGTCTGTGCCCATTTCCTTTCATTTTGCCCTTAAATTATTTTTTTAAATTCTTTTATTGATACATTTTAGGTATACAATATGTTTACATTTATCATTGGGTCTTTGTACCTGTACATGATGTATCTTGGTTCTTATTTTTTCCCCTTTACCTGTGTGTCCTTTCACCCCCTCCATCCTTCCCTATTTGCATAGACGTCGTTTCCATTTTTTTCTTTTCTCACAATTTTTCCTTTCCCTTCTTTCCTTTCCCCTTACCCTCCCACCACTCCTACACCTTTGGACCTTTTAATATTTCAAATTATTGCCTTTAAATCATTTATACTTTGAGTTCCTAATATAAGAGAAACCATGCAATTCTTAACATTCTGTGTCAAATTTATTTCACTTAGCATTATGGTCTCAAGGTGCATCCATTTTCCTACAAATGACTCAGTCTATTCTTTATGGCTGAGTAGCTCCATTGTGTATAAATGCCACATTTTCTTTATCCATTCATCTGTTGATGGACACATAGGCCACTTCCAAGGTTTAGTTAGCTACTTGGATTTTCCAAGAAAAACAAAACAAACAGAAGCAAATATACAAATACAGATACACATACACATAATCACAAATATGGCTCACAGGACTAAGGGAGTGGGGAAGGGATAGGCTGGAAAAAGTAAGGCAGGATTTGAGCTCCTAATCTTCAGTCAAAATTTCTGCCTCTAAGGAAGGAAGCCTTAGTTTTTGCTTCAGGCCTTCAACTGATTAGATGAAGCCCACCCTATTATCCAGGGAAATCTACTCTTTACGCAGTGGAAGCTGATTGCAGACATTGCCACATCTATAACATTCTTTCACAACAACACTTAAATTCATGTTTGGTTAAATACTTGGATGCTCTAGCCCAGCCCAATGGTGGTGAACTTATGCCATGTGTGCCACAGCCGGTTCTAAAAATTTCACCATCCCTGTTTGGACACATAGAAGAAAATTTCACCTAGCTGGTTGGACACATAGAAGAACTATCACATTTTCCATCTTCTATTTCCCTCCAATTATGTGACATTTTTAAGGAGTAGAAAATAGAGAACATAAGGGCCAGGGATGTAGCTCAGTGGCGCCATGCCTGGCTGGCAAGTGCAAGGTCCTGAGTTTGATCCCCATTACCGGAATGAATAGAGAAAGAAAGAGGAAGAGAGAGAGAGAGAGAGAGAGAGAGAGAGAGAGAGAGAGAGAGAAAATAGAGAACATTTAAAAAGAAACCTTTAGGTGATTTTATACAGATAGTACATAGAATTTATAATGTATATTTACAAGTATTCTAGATATAAAATTCTTTCATACATTTTTTTCCAACCATCAAACTACTCTTAGACAGAGAAGGTAATTTCTGTGCTAGTGAGGAACTAGAACATTAAAAAGCTAGAGGCAGGGCTGGGGATTTAGCTCAGTGGTTCCACTGCCTGCCTCGCAAGTGCAAGATCCTGAGTTCGATCCCTAGTACCAAAAAAAAAAAAAAAAGCTAGAGGCAAAATCTACATGTGGGACTAAAAACTGTATATCCAAACACTTTTTTATATTCTACTACACCATTTTTCAGGAACCCATGGGTTCAATTAGTGATTAAAAAATGTGAATGACCTAAAATTTTACTAGACTCCACAACACAAATGGAGAAAATGCACGTTGAACCACAAACAATCCAATATCATGAAAGGTATAGAACAGAAGAGCAATTTATTTCAATGCCACTGACCCATGATAATATATCCTATTAACAAGATTCATTTAATTCACTAGTTCATTCAGTAAGTATTTATTATATGTTTGTTTCTGCCCCTTGTACTGAGAGATAGATTAGAAAATATAACAGATATACAAATAAAAAATAAGATAAAAAAATTATTAGAACTATATTATATTCTGTAGGTGGAGGCGGCAGGACAAAATGATTTTTATTGGTAATAACCCATATACAAAAATTAAAATTATAGCTGAGATTTGCCCCTTTGATTTTTGTCTCTCAGGGGGCACACACACACACACACACACACACACACACATACACACTCCATTTCACAAACAAAACAGGACAATTATGGGCAACCTGGAAGCCCATGATCTAGACAAATGCCAAGGCCTTAGTCCTACATAATACAAAATCTGCAAGTTGTTATTGCCACCATTTGTCAGTGACTGTTGGTTATTAGAGTCATTGCTTTTCTCTCTTCAAGTTGGAATCAAAATTGCCAATTTACCAGACATTTACTGAAAACAGTCATTTGTACAATGCAGACAAGTAGAACGCAACTTTCAAATGGATGTCTGCATGCACTTTAGAGAAACAAAACTGTCCCCTTTGTTAACACTCTTTCTGTACCAGTGTTCAGCAAAGCTATCCCCTAAATATTCACACAGGGATGCAAATCAATTTTAACTAAGTGTGAGAAAAAAAGGATGTTTCTTGAAATTAAAATAAATAATGTAATAAAAACATGATCACAATGAATACAAAATTTATATTTTTATAACAATGAAAACTAGTTGATATTGGACCCTCACTAGACTTGGCCTATGATTTATGGACCCCGTAAGGCTACAGATATAAAACTGTCTTCATTGGTAACCACATTCCCCAGTAACCAGCTATCATATGAAATCCTCAGTGCATATAAATATCTTACTGAGAAGGAAAACACATTAATTCTATTACTACACTAACAAGGTGGTCTTGTTTGCTCCCTATCCATGTACTGGCCCCTAAGCAACTGGTCCCGGGACTGAAAAGACACTATGAGGACACAAGGGAGAGTTGGTAAAAGGAGGTGATGCCGGACTGGCAGAAGGGTCAGGGCTACCTGGTAGAAGAGCGTATCCACTCCAAGCCTGCCGCTGGGCTGTGAAGAACCCCAGGGTGAATCCTGCCTTGACCTGGGTGGTTCAAGTCATGAATGGCATGTCAGGGGATGAGCAGTTTTCTCCACCACATCCCGCAAAGCTGCTAAAGCTAGGGAACTGAAAGTTCCTTTTTCAGTGGGCCCATACTCCTTTTAAATTCCATTGTCTTTTTTCCAGGAAGAGTATAAGAAAGGGCTCTTAATTCTTCATGGCAAGGATGTGAAGTTTATCTATAATAGGCAAATAGCAAAAGAAAAAATATTTCCTGCAGAACAGTTCAAGCTCTTGCTGAGCTGTAAAGCACTTAAGATTCCCAGAATCAGAGAAATATAGAATGAAAGGAGCATATGAAGACACTTAGCTTTGCTTCCCCTCTGGAGCACAGAATCACTGGCCATTACCAAAGAGTAGTTCTCCCGGAAGCCACCCATCGTGTTGTTAACAGGTTTAAGGTATATTTCATTCTAAGCCAAAGTCACCCTGCCTTTTGATTTACAACACCATTGGTGCTCCCCCATCCCTGAGCGTAGTGAGGGATGAATCTGATCCTTCTTCTAGAGTACAGCCCTCCTCTTCCTCTTTCTCCTCCTGCTCTTCCTCTTCTTCCTTCTCCTCTTCCTCTTCTTTTTCCTCTTCTTCCTCCTCCTCCCCTTGTGGAGTTGAGATGGTTAATGACAAATATCATGTTTATAAAAATCACATTCATAATACTCAATTTGAAAAGTGCAAAAAGAAGATAAAGCACACGTGCATGTAACACATCATAGCACACTCATAATTCCACTATATTCTCCTACCTTGTGGTACACAAGATACACAGATAATTTTGCGTGGATGCATGTGCAATAATGACTCATATCTATGCCAATTTTTATTCTTTATTATTAGAGTGCATGCTTTCATAAATACTAACATTATTATCCCTTTTAAAATGTAATTTTAATGATAAGTAGAATATTACATTGTACATTAGATCTAGTGTATTATATTTAACTCCTGGATTGGAGGTATTTATATATTTTCCCTTTTTCTCCACCTAATATAAATACCACTGGTATAAATATCTAAATATGTGTATTTATATACTCCTTTTAGATAATTGCCTACCATATTTCAAATTAATAAATGAAATAATTATATTATGTGAACATATGGTTACCAATATATATATAAGAAAAATCTTTTTTGAATTAGCTTATCAAATGTTTTCACATACCATACATATTGCCACGTCTTTTTTTCTTTTTTGCATAGGCAATATTCTCAGTACTTGCAAATTAGATATGTTTTGTAGTTATTTGTTAAATTCAGGCCTAACATATTATTTATACTACTTTTGTCTCAAGTTAAAGCATTAAAAGAAGTAGCCTGTGGTAAAGATTTTCTGCATGAAGGATCAGAGATATTTTCAAATGTTCAAAAATTAAATGTATTGTTCCTCTTTAATAGAAAGCAAAAATTATATAACCCCCCAACTGCTTGTGTCAAGCCATGTGTCATGACTTTGATATTTGACAAGACTGTCAGATAATTATCAAAAAGTCCAACAGCCTTGGAAAGGTATTGAGGAGCAACATGCATGGCTTTTGGTCAAGGAGCTAAAGATCCATGCAGGGTCAAAGGCTCCTTCAGTTGATCACCTGACTGGTAGCTGAACAGTAACATAATAGACAGGATCTAGTGAGAAATAATGCAGGTTTGGGAATGTCTTCCCCCTGACACTAATAACTCCCTAACAAGAGTGGGAAATAGGATTGGGATAGAGGTTGGCAACACCTGGACCACGAGTTAAGGATGGCCTTGCTTGACTTGCCCATCCCACTGTCCGCAAGCAGGCAATTACCCACTGCACTTTGAACACCCATCCCAGAATGCTGATCAGACCCCGCCATGTCTAGTAGCCTAATCATCCTGTCTTAGCAACAGGCCCCTGACCTTCCTGTACCACAGTTCATAGGCATCCACAGCTGGCCAGTGGCTGGAGTTAGAATCTTCTTCCTCTTCTTGATCCCTTGCCTGTCATCTTATTGGTCTCAAAATTCTGGTCAGTTTTCTCTCTGAAATATCTTTGTAAATTACTTCTTCACATCCCTTGTGCTATGGCTTTGGCTCAGACCCTTGTATCTCTTCCAAGAACCATTAAAAGAGACAAAGGGAAGGATTACGTGGCAAGTAAATTTTTAAATTTCTTTTGTGTTTCTTACTAAAGAAAATGCCTGGAGTTACTACATAAGTTATCTTAGTTTCTTTAATTAATCTTTTACTCCAGGATTTGGTTTGTTTGTTTTGAGAGAACATGTGAAACAGTCTCAATACTAGATTCTGGCTTTCAAGTAGGGAATAAGTACACTATTGGTTCACTTCATGGAGCTCAGAGAAGAAACATGACAACAAAGATAATCTCAGAAAGTCCTGAGTATTGTGTAGGAAGTAAACCTGTGTAATGTAATTGAAAGTAGATATGCACAAGGGGACTACACTGACCAGGGCAGAGGAAACCTCATTGATGAGGGGAAATTTGAGTACCTAAATCAAGAGGAAGCGAGTGGCACCAGAGCCTGGAGAGGTTGTGGGCGGAAGGAGCACAACAGGCAAAGAGGTCATTGTAACCATCACATGGGCAAACATTAGGCCTGGCCTTCTGCCTCTGGGAAGGTAGACTTACGTTCCTATTTCCCAGCTGAGACAGCTGAGGCCTGGAAGGGTTGTACTGATTTGTACAGAATCTCCAAGCTGGGAAGTTGGAGGAATAAAGCCTTATATCCGAAGCTCCTAGTCCAGCAGTACAATAAACGTAATGAATTACGACAAGACAATCACTACAAGGCTGTGCACACCTGTAATCATAGCACTCTGGGAAGCCGAGGCAGGAGGATTGGGATTTTGAGCCTACCCCGGGCAACTTAACCACTTAGCAAGGCCCTATCTCAAAAATAAAAATTAAAAGTAGGGGTTGGAGATGTAGGTCAGTAACACAGAGGGAGGGGAGAGAAAAGGGAAGGGAAAGAAAAGGAAGCAAAGGGAGGGGATAAGAAGGGAAGAGAAGGAGAGAGAGGAGGGGAGAAAGAGAGACAGAGATCATACTCAGGATAGAAAATGTGAAGAGACATCTCAAGGAAGGAATGAAGGACAGCCACTTAGATTTGACACACAGATAAGCCCCGTGGATTAGTATAGGCCTAATTTTTTTTTTTTTTTCAGTACCGGGGGATTGAACTCCGGTCCTTGCGCTTTGGAGGCAGGCGGTGGAACCACTGAGCTACATCCCTGGCCCCAGAATGGGCCTATTTTATATTGGATGAATCTGAGGACAAAGGAAGGAAATTATAAGCTCAAAATCACAGGAAGAGAGCCGTAAGAGAGGGCATCCCAACAGCAACTCTGGCCCTTGGCAGGGAGATGCTGCCACTGCTGACTAATGAGGAGACCCAAAGAAGAAGGACCATGGCCTCTCTTTTCCTCCTCCCTGACCTGTTTGGTGTTGCCAAGCCTATGGGCTGGCCCCAATTAGAAGCCAGAAGGTCAAGGGTTGTAGATAATATTGTCCATAGTGTTTAGTTGGCTGGACCCAGAGGAACATTTAGAAGGGTGGAGATAGGTATCTTAGCCACTTTCCTTTTGAGTGGGACAAAATACCTGACACCTGCAACCTAAGAGGAGGAGAGGTTTATCTACCTCACAGTTTCACAAATCTTCATGGTCAGGAGCATGGAGGAAGGGCTTGGGTGGACAGAAGCTGTTCGCATCAGGGAGGCCGGGAAACAGAGCGCAAGAAAGGAGGAGCTGGGAAGGGAGATAGACCCTTCCGGGAAACCCCCGGGCACCAGCCTCCTGCACCAGACCTCACCGCCCGAGAGCCATGAGGGCTTTGGGGGCCGCTCTCAATCTAGGCCATGACAGTGGGCCAGCGGCAAAGGACGACGATGTTTCCTTTCTCTACATTGTGGAAGCTAAGAGTTCAGAGCGACAGAACCAGTCCCAATTCTCAGAATCAGTTGCTTTGGCTTCCCTTCTTATAATCCTCCTTCTTAGTCCCATGACATCCTTGAGGTGGACAACTGGATCATAAATGCTTATGAATGCTGCATAGATATTTCTAGGATTAAGGAGTTGAAGAATCTACTTCATGGATGCTTAGTATCCCGCAATTCTTGCTACTATATTCTACGTGAACACAATACTTTTTCTTTAAAAATAAATGCTGTCATGTGTGTACTGTATCTCCTCACTGAATAACTCTGAGCAATTCACTTTCTTCTAATAAATAAAGCATTTTTTGCTATTTATTCGAACGATATTGTGGTGACAAAGAGGTTACTTATAGATAACAGTCTGGAATAAATACAAAAGATAAATTATTAAACATTTGGTTTATAAGTGTTTATATTTATACACATTTTAATTTAAATTTGAATCATAATAATATTTCAGTGCCCTCATTCAACCAAAATAATTGATTCACTAAATTAAAGCTTCATTCCAGGGGTTTTTTTGTTGCTGATTTGAGCAGACACAGGCGAGTGAATGCAACAAGGTTACCATGAGACTAGACAACTTACAACCTTTAAGCCACCGTCAGCATATTACTTGGCATAATTTAAGGCATAATTTTCTACCTGTTCTTCACACTTCTGGTGTCAAATATAGCATTACATTTTGGTGTATTTTTTTCCTGGTAGCACATTGATTGTGGAAAATTTTGAGTGCCTCTTTTGGCAAAAAAAACAGCAGTTGGACTCGTTTTCAAAAAGTTCCTTGAACTGCCAATATGTAGCCAATTAAAAATGTAACAGTGACCTCCAGGAAATTAAAAACAAAGACGCTGCTTAACCTTCAAACAATTAATTGCTCTCATGCTAATTCTTTGGTGAATTTAGCTTAAAATCTCTGACCTGAGCATGTAGTTAGGAAAACCTTTGGAGGAACAGAGGCATAATCTGTGAAGTTTTGTAAACTTAATTTTTAGTTATTTCTCAATATAAAGCTAATATCTCTCAACTTCATTATCTTTATGAGGATTAAAAATATTGTGCTTATCTTCTCAGATGTTATTTTAATTTATGTAATGAACATCTACCACTTCTTCTATGCCTGGTATGGTTTGAAGTGCTTTGCACAGATAACTCATTATGTAAAAAAGATAATCATGTAAGGTAAACATTACTGTACCCATTTTACGGAAAGGGAAACTGAGGTGTGTGTGGTTAATTAAATTGCATGGGTTGCATCATCAGGAAGAGGAAGAAAATGGGCTGAGCCAACATTTGAGCTCCATTGTCCGTATCCTTCACAGTTCTTCAGTCATGTCCAGGGTTTTGGCCCATTTTGGGTAAAAAGCAAGACAAGGTGTTTTTCTACTTACCTGTTTACCCTGGGACACCCACCTGTGTCCCATGTCATCTGTGGATGGCGTGTCGGCTGCTTGAATGAAATGTTTCCTTTTGGGGGCCTCAGTCTCATCATCTGTGAAGGAACAACAAGAGGCCAGGCCCAAGTCTTCCTCCGTGCCTTGTAGCACAGGTGCCATGGTGAGGACATTTCTTCTTTCTGTCTCTGACAGACAGTGGGTGTTTTAAATTGCATATGATTTCCTCCTTCAAAGACAAATTCCTAACCATGACAGACATTAGAAACCTCACTTAACCCATATCTAATAACAACTGGCACTGTTATTTACTTGTTGACTACATGTTTTACTCTTTTGAGTATTTCTCCCTTCTTTTTGTATGGGCCTTTTACAGTGTTCAACATTATTTCTCCTGAATATGTCATTTCACCTTCATAAAAATCTTGTGAAAACATCTCCCAAGGATTGCAATCTCCATTTTCCAAACTAAAATAAGAGACAGAGGCCGGGGATTTAGCTCAGTGGTTTCGCCATCTGCTGCGCAAGCGCAAGGACCTGAGTTTGATCCCAGGTACCAAAAAAACAAAAGAGTAAAAGAAGAGACAGAGACAAAGACAGAGACAGAAAGAAGTTAACTGGCTTTGCCCAAGTCATACAGGTATTTAGTGACAAATGGAAAACATAGGCATTGTTTTTCCTGGTTCATCATATGTTTACTGGAAATATTTATTAAATCATGAATGGTCTTGGTATGGGAAAGCCAGGGGCAGGAGTTCTGGGATTGCTGCTTCCTGTAGATAGGTTTAGTGGATTTCAGTTCAACATGGCAGAGAATTCCATTTGAATGGAAAGAGTACTAGGCATAGGAGAACACAGAGATCTCTACATCTGAAGGCTGACATTGTACTGAAATACACAGACACATATATGGACAACACATACAAAGATATAGTAAAATTTTGTAAGAGGAAATAGTAGACTAGCATTGGTATTAAGAAGTTAAATGCCATAACTCTGGGACTAATTTATTTGGTTCAAATTCTATTTCTATGACTAGCTGGCTATAAAAACATTAAGCAAGTTTCTTGTGGTTCCTAGGATTTGATTTCCTCATAAGTAAGGTGAGAATGATGATGGTAAATATTCTACGTGTTTGCTCAAAGGACTAAGTGAGCATTAATACAATGTTTATGTAGGTGGGCAATAAATGTTGATGGTCTTACTGTTGTCCTACAGGCACCATAATGAGCACAACCGTTGCAGTCACTTACGTGAGACTATCACATGTCACAAGGAGGTAGTATTTCAGCAGGACCCCTTGGAAAAGGATCATTTCATTGGAGATAGAAAAAGAAGATCCTTGAAAGTATGAAAATTAAGAGAGTTAGGAGGGGTAACACACAAGGAAGAAAAGTAGTGAGAAAGGTGAACCAGGGCCAGGTTTGGAAAGAACTTGCAACCAACGTGTGTGAGTTAGCTTTCCATTACTGTGACAAAAATACATGAGGTAATCAACTTATAAAGAAGAAATGTTTATTTTTGGCTCATAGTTTCAGAGGTTTCAGTCTGGGTTATTTAACTCCATTGCTTTCAGACCAGTGAAGAAAAGCTGCTTACCTTATGGTGACCAGAAGGCAAAAAGAGAGATACAGGAAGGGGCTGGGATCCCATTCTTCCCCTCCAGGGGACACCCTCCGTGCCCCTGTTAGGAAGGTCCCCATTAGGAAGACCCAACTTGCTTCCAATGGGCTCCACATCCTGAAGTTTCCACCACCTCCCAATTATACCAAGCCTTTAGGACATGAAACTGAGGACATTTAGGATCCAAACCATAACACAACATAAAGCTACATTTACTGTGCAGGGGGACAGTGGGGCTTCAAATGAGGTTTGTAAATTGTAAATTGCAGAGTGTGCTCGCTTCAGCATCACATATAGTAAATTGCAGAGTGATTTTCTGTCTTGACTGGATGTTGAGATGAGGAGACTTGGCCAAGAGTAGAAGAAGCTGGACAAAAGTTCCAATTTAGAAGGGATGGTGGTGAACTGGAAACCAGAGGCAAGAAAGATTAATTAAGGATGAAGAGTAACACTTGAAAACAAGGCACAGATAGGATGTCAAAACTATAACAAAACCTACTGCTATATTGGTTTCTAAATCAAGGAAGCAACTGAAATTAGAGTGATAAGGTGACACAAAAACAAATTAGATAGTTAAATTTTGGCAGGAGAAAAAGAAAGAAAACAGGAAAATCAATTGGAAAACTGCTTACAATGTCTATGCAAGAAACAATCTCAAGAGCTAACTTTTATTGAGCACAGTACTACAGTAAGCTCTTGCAATTACTGTCAATAAGTAGCCAGCCCACGAGGAAGGTACAATTATAATCCTCTCTTAGAAGAGAAAAATAAACAATGAAATTCAGTCACTAACCTTAGGAACTCACAATTATTACACATCAAAGCAGTTATTTGATATTGAACAGTGAGATGACGAAGGTTTAAATATTAGGCCACAGTGTTGGGAAGGCAAGAGCAAATTTGAAATGCACCATGACTGTGTAATTGGTTTTGAGTGAAAGATAGAAAAAGAAACAAAGTTGAGTCAAAAGAATGACAATGATATTAATCGAATTAAGAAGTAAAAGAAAGAAGACATTAAAGTGAGTTAAAGAAAGAGAGTTTTGTTTTAATAGACATACTGGTTTGAAATGCCTGAAGAACACAAATGGCTCTTGAAACAAGCTTTTTGGTGGTGATTGTGTATTTTTGCACTTTCTTACTGGTTATTTTGGCAGGCGGATGTTGGTTTGATATTTTGGTTACCTGTGTGATTAAATGTTCACCTCCCACTTGATTTTCTTACTTTTTTTTTTTTTTTTTGGTATCAGGGATTGAACTCAGGACCTTGCACTTCTGAAGCAGGCGTGGAGCCACTGAGCTAAATCCCCAGCCCTTTCTTACCATTTTTGTTACTGTCAATTTAGGTAGAATGATGCTTACTTATAAAACACATGTGGGGAATTAGATATACAAGAAAATTATATTTTTTCTTTCAGTAACATTTTGATGCTTGGCTACCCACGTAGCTTCTTTTATTGATACTTTGATAGTTCATAACCCATATGACTAATAAAAATTATTCACACGTATTTTCCATTTGCATTGGTGTAAGAAGTAATTTGGGGGCTAACTGTGAATCCAGTCCATGCACTTGGCTTCTGCTGGTTTTCTTTAGTCAGTGAAATGGGAACCTTACACTTCAAGCAGACTCAATTTTCCACTCCACTAGGCCTATAAAATACAAAGCATGGCTATGCTATCTGCTTAGCCTGCAGGTTTAAAGTTTAGCCTTCTTATTTTCAAATCACCTTCTTGCCAAGGAATTTGGAGCAGCAAAAGCGACTGGCAGCTGATTTTTAGAAGCGCTGGTCCATCTTTGCTTGCAACATTTCATTAAAAAATTAAAAATAAAAACCAAAGACATGTTCTGGGGATGAACTTACACAGATAACCTTTTTAACCTCTTAACAAAACATTTTTATCTGAGGCCTTGGGGAGCAAAACAATTCTGTAGTATATCGCACTGTTCTCTGAATATGCTAGGAGGTAAACTTACTCTCCAGTGGGTATTCCTGGGGGTAATAAAATCATACTTAATTTACTTCAACTGCAGTGTAAAACTAATTTACTTCAATTGCAGTGTAAAACTAAAATTTTAGATGAGCAGATGTTAGAAGTATCATTGGCAAAATCATCGTATAATAGCAGAAATCAAGTATGTGGCTTCCTAAGAAGTAACATGTATTATTCAAAATCCTGTAATATATGATTCTATTTCATGTTCAGTGTTATTGTTCAAGCACAGTCATTATCACCATCTTACAGATGAGGACACTGAGGATTTGACGCTGAGGTTTGAAATAATTTTCTCCTTCCTAAGTTACAGAACTACTAAGCGAGAAAGCTGGAACTCAAGCCCAGGTTATTTAATCATTTGACAAAATCCTCACCAATACCTACTGTGAAGCAAGCATCATTCTGGGATTTATGGATGAACCTCTCTGTGAGCCACATGTGGATCTGACCCACCAGGCCCCTGGCGTCTAATGGAGGAGACGGGTCAGAGCCTGAGCAGTGCGTTCTCATGCCCTGTTGCTCCCTGGCATCCTTCACAGACAGCATTTTAAATGTTTTACACACATTGTCCCACTTCAATGCTATAATGACGTTATGCAATAGGTCCTATTACTACACCCTTTTAATTGACAAAGAAACTAAAGCACAGAGAGACTAAGCTCTTTTCCCAAGGTCACAGAGCCAGTTAAAGTTAAAAAGAGAAATGATTCAGTCCAACCCAAGTACTGTCCCAAGAGTCTCACTCCTGAAGACTCTAGAATAATGCCTCATTAGTAATTGCACAATTATTATCAATAAACATAGTTGCTTTCATCTAATGATGTATTGCTACCTGCCAGTAATCCAAATAGCCTCTCGAAACAACCCTGTGAAATTGATGCAAATATTAGCCCCAGTTTATGGATGTTTAAGTGGAGGCTTGAAGAGGTTAAATACATGATTTAGCCGGGATTGGGACAGACCCAGGAAATATGAAAATTTGTAGCAAGTGAATAATTTCAGCCCATTGTTTTAAGGGTGACACTATATATTATTACCAATAACACATTGCTGCAAATAATGAGAAAAACACAATTATGAATAAAGTTTTTGTGCCAAGCATGAATACCATGTCATTCAATGCCTTCTGTCACCCAAGCGTGTAATGTTAGATACTATTTTATCCCTGTTTCATGTCATTAATTATATGAAGGAATGAAGGCACATGGAATTTTGTTAGCTTATCCTCATCACACAATCAATGGCCAGTTGACATTGAGACTAAAGTTTCTCTGAATCATAAAACTAGTTTAAATGTAAAAGGAGCATGATAAAACACAGCTAACTGCTCGATTTTCTTAGTATTCTGTTTTAAACACAGCCATGGTGTATAAAAGTTTTGTGACAATATTGTCTCAATCACTGATATTAGTTATAAAACTTCTCCTGAATACATCAGCAAGAATTTATTACTACTAGACTCACCTAAACTCCCCAGTATTAGACCCTTAAGGAATCTGAATTTCCATGGTAGTAGATTCAATCTATGTTCTATCTTCTTTCTAACTCAACATAGTAACATCTTATGAATTGAGCAACATATTGTGCATTAATATATTTTCTGTACATGTATTCACTTATAGCAAATTTTTAAAATATATAATTTTAATTAATATTCTCTAAAAGTGTATTGCCATCCTATTATATAGTAAGTGGAAGAAAGCCTTTCCGTAAAGATTAAGGATAAAAAGTTGGTCAATGACTGTTTTATTGTTATGACTTCCTCTACCATGCTTTTCCCCCTTTCAACTTTATCCTTTTTTCAGGTGTCATTTCTAGACATTAGGGCTAATATTCTTGGGTTTAAGTCCTGACTCCATATCTTCTTATTTCTATGTCCTTCATAAATTATATCATTCCTTGCAAACTTGCTTTCCTCATCTGTAAAAGAGTGTCAAGTTTTGTGCATAGAATAATTGCAATACTTATATGTAATAATAAAGAAAAACTAATTTTGTTTACTCTATAGAGCCAGTCATGAAATGTTAGATATTACTGCTGTTGCTCATGTGCTCTGTGGTGGTTAAGCTTAATTGTGTCAACTTGATTGGCTTGGGGGCCACCCAGGAGATTAGCAAAGCATACTTCTGCGTGTGTCTGCATAGGTCATGGAGATGCTACCTCCAGTACAGTAACTGGCCCCTCCACACTTCCTCTCTGTCATAGTTCCCTGTTCTGTTTTCTGGCCAACATGAACTAAACATCTTTGCTCGGCCATGCCTACCTCCCATGATGTTCCTGCCTTAGAGTCATCATGCTATGGACTGAACCCCCTGAACATGTGAACCAAATTAAACTTCTCCTGCTTTAAATAGTGAAGTATTTAAATGTGAAGTATTGTGCCTCAGCTTCAGGAAATCTACTAATACATGCTCTTTTTAGTTCAAAATCCCTCCATCTGCACCTGCTTCTGATGTGGAATCAGAAGCTTATTAAAACCAGTAAGACAGTAAGTACAGGGACACTCATTGCTGAAGGATGTTATGACAGGCATTTGGAAAAGTGCTACAGTGAAAGTCAAGGAGATCAGGGTTTAGGCCTCGTTCTGCCACTGATGTGCCAAATGGCTTTTGACTTACAGCCGTTGAACTAAGGCTCTGTATCTAAATGTGAATCTACAATTGAAGGAGCTTTATGCAAAGCTAATTTTAATTCCAGTGTAACTCTATTTTCTGCTTAGAGCACTTTGCTACTTACTTTCTGGTTCTTATGAGAGTATGTGATTTCTAGATACATGGGGCATCATCCTTTCTCCTTCACTTTAGCTGAGCCCTGGAGCAGACTCCTCAGAGTTTATACAGGAGCTCTGCTCCTGGGTCACTGTGGGCAAATTACTTAAGCTCTCTATGCCAGTGTCTTCATCTACAGAACAGGAATTTAGCATTAATATGGTGGTGTTGGGGATTTCATAATATAAGTGAAATGCTTTTATAGAGCAATTAATATAAAATGGTTTGATCTTAGTAGATTTTGGGGGGATAAATAAAATCCATCAAAGTTCAAGAGAAAATCCTCTG
Organism: Heterocephalus glaber; assembly: GCF_053883595.1. Lineage (NCBI taxonomy): Eukaryota > Metazoa > Chordata > Mammalia > Rodentia > Bathyergidae > Heterocephalus > Heterocephalus glaber. The sequence goes on along the minus strand of NW_028258325.1, from coordinate 15,329,168 downwards.
TGAGGGAATTTTTCATTTAATGATTTAATCTAATCTACCTTTCATCACCTGTATGTTTCATTACTTTTTAAAACCTTTCTCTTTGACCATAATCACTCTTGGCTTTTTGCCTTTCCTGATTAGAATATGAATATTCTTTGGTCTGTTTTTTGAGTAAATTCAACCACATCCCTTGTTTCCATCTTCCTCTGTTTTTTTTTTTTTTTCTGTTTGTATGTCTGGCAGTTTAATTTTTATTTCCCCCATTTACCAAAAATTGATCAAGACTCTATTACCTAAGAAATGCTACCTCCTCTCAAAAGAGGCCATTTATGACTTTCTGTAGCAATAATAGGCTTAATGCTTATAACAAGCATTCCAATTAGGTGATTATTTTTTAAAATATAAGCTTGTTAAAGAGTTACTTGTGTTTGTACATAAGGTAGAGACGATCCATTCACACATGCTGTGAGAAATAGCTCCAGCAGCAGCTCACCTTTGAGTTGTTATGTTTTATAAGTGATTGAATTCAATCATTCAATTGCAAAGCAATTTAAGTTCTCCTAGAATGGAAATCGCAATGTCATTGCCAACAAGCCCCTCTAACAGAAGATGTTCAAAATAATTGGCCATTTTCAAAGTACTTTTAATTTTTGATGTGATATATGAGTAAAGTACTAATTATAAAGAAGGCTTTTTGTCCTAAAATATATTTAAGGCTTGGGTTAAAGAAATAGTTTTCAGACTGAGAAAAATTGGGGGTTTGCAATTGCTCAGGATGGTCTGGCAAGGGCGAGGACTCCCGCAATGCTTCAGATGGATGGATTGCTTTCTCCTCGTGGGCTGCACATTATCAGTCTGGAATTAATTGCTCGCCGTGCACTCTCCCTGTGCACCTAAAAATAGCTCCTGGTGGGTGGATGGGTGAAGGGTTTTGAAGACAGGAAGAGTCAAGGGGGCTCCCAGGCCTTCAACCTCTGGAGATAAAAAAAATTTAGAGCTGTCAAAGTTTAAAGAGGCAGTTACAGTGCCTGGGTCAGACTTGAACTTTCTGTCCACAGAAGTCAAATGCTAGAACAGGAAGAAGAAAGACAGGTTTGTGGTGGATCCGGCCTCCCCCGTCAACAGTCAGGCAATTTGCAGACATGAACAAATTCCTTAACCCCTAAAACTGTTTCCTAACTGATTTTCAGGCCAACCTCTGTGAGCATGGTGAGGGGAATTGCTAAAGAATGGAATGACGGAAAGCTGAGTATATTGGCATCTTAGTCATGTCCCTACCCCCTACATGTTTTCTAAGTTGAAAAGAAAAGGGGAAAATTACATTGGTGCTATGAAAAATAGCTTTGTGAATCTTCCTGTAGCAGGCTTATCTTGTGCTAATGTGTTAGACTTGAGCATGAAACGAACAAGTCATCACTTTCTTATGTCAAATGTTCTCAGGGGAAGAGCAATGGTCAAGAATCCCCCAGCATGTGCAGAATGAAAACCTTGAACAAAATTAATGAAACCTCCCTCCAATATCTACTACTGGATCAAACGTCTAAATGTTTAATAATATGTAACATACTATTAGAAAGTAAGTGACCTTATCTTAATGTTAGTAGCATAATAACAATCAAGGCGCTATCAGGCCAATTTAATAAAAGGTAAACATTGGAAGTACTAAAATAAAGAAATACAAGACAAGCAGGCTAAGGCTTTGGCCACCCAAATCAATTTCAGCTCAAACAGAATTTTAAAGTTACGGTATTTATGATCTTTTCATAATGAAAAATTTATGCAGCTTCAAAGAAGGGTCATGTTGTGTTTAGGAAAGGAACCACCTTGAAATACTTTGGATAGTTATTCATTTTTTCCACTTTTTTTTTTTTATATTACTGGAGATTGATGAGAAGTTCTCCAAATTGAGCTACATCCCCATCCCAATTCTTAATTTTTTTGTTTTTATTTTGAGACATGTTTTCACTAAGTTGCAAGATTACCCAAACAGGGCTCAAATTTGGGATCCTCCTGAGTCAGCTTCCCAAAATGCTGAGAATATAGGCATGCGCCACCATGCCCAGCTAATATTTTAAATTGTTCACTGTTAGTGTGCCAAAGTTGATGCTACCAGACTGGTCAGTAGTCTGGCAGGTCCCAGGCAGACAAAGGAGGCTATGACATCTCAGGCTAGAACTCACTTCTGTGTGTATGGCCTAAGTTCTGAAACAGAATCCTCCAAAGAGTGACATTATTCTTCCTAAAATGACTTGATCCCTGCTTTGTGATTCTTGTTTATAACCCCAAATCTGGGGAAAGCACAACTCCCACCCATTTTGTTTCTAAAGCAAGGTGTTCTGTAGCTATACTCCAGGGGTATGGCTTGACATTAGGTAAAGTTAAATTTGCACAATTATGAGTTAGACTGTAATAAGCTTCTACTGTATTTTAAGAGAAGTGAGAAAGGGGAGAAAGATGACTATTTTTAAAACCCATTCTGTTGTTCCCTGGTGATGTGAATTCCAATTTGGAGCCCAACTGTGTCATGGCCTGAGGGGACTGTTGACTCAGAGGTAGGACAACCTCAGCCCTGAAAGACTTAAATCTAAAGAACAAAGAACAGAAAGAGACAACCAAAGAGACTCAAGGATGTCTGGGTTTGGGGATTTGTTGCCTGATTAAAATCAAATCTGTTCCAAGATACATGAATTAAAATACTATTTGTCTTCAGCTTGTCTCCGTATGCGAATGCAGCCTTAGAATGAGCTCCTCTGAAATGCTCCTCGAAGCTAAACTTTAGCAGATCCTTGAGACATTCAGGAGACCAGAGTCCCAACTAGATCCGTGTTTTTTGTTCTCCCAGCCAAACTACTCAGCCTCTCCCTAGATTTCTGTGTGGTGAAATGTAGGGATACAAATGACCCTGTGTTCCTCCCAGTACTGAGAACCCATCCCCATCCTATTTTTCTGCTCTGTGCTTCTAAGCAGCACAGTGCCCTCTGATAGCCTAGTGACCTCAGGATGCCTCTGTGAGTGTCCCTTGGAGGGAAATTGAAGAACTGTGTGTTTCATGTCCAATCACTTATAATTACAACCATTTGTCCCATAGGATTTTAAGACAATAAAACAATAGACCTATTGTTCTCCCTTAAAATAGAGTGTTGACTAATCCCATCGTTATTAGTGTCCAAAAGCCAGGGATCAAACCCCAGATCCATCATGTGACCTTGATTATATTATTTAGGCTCTGTAAGTCCCAATTTACTCCTTATAAAAAAAAATAAATAAGAGCCACAGTAGCTCTCTCACAGAATTTTTGTTAGAATTAAAATGAGATAATATTCTGCCAGGTTTAGAGCAAAGGTTCTCTAAAGGGTGGTGGATTTTGTTAACAGTTTCCACATAGTCCTTAAACACTTGGGTGTTAATAAGCTGAAGACACCTGTTTGTTTCATTACTAACTAGACTTTGGGCTACTTGGGAAGCCAAGTAATGTTAGACTTAACACCAATATTCTCATCTAAAAAGTAAGGATGTTAATCGCTCTCTTGAAGAGTGAAATGAAAATACAATAATAAGACAAATTGGCAAATTATCCAGCACATACTAGATAAACTGTGAGTAACAAGATGTGCTTTTATTAGTTTTTTGTGCCACTTGAATGTTGATGGATAAATTAACTTGCTATGCTGCCATAACAAATATGACACTAAGTGGGTTAAGTAACAGAAACTTATGTTCTCACAGTTGTGAAGACTGGAAGTCCAAGGTTGAGGTACCAGCAGAATATTGTCTTCTTGCTGTGTCTTCACCTGAACTTTCTTTTGTAAACCTATATTCCAGGGGTCTCCTCCTCTGTTTTACACGGGTACCAGGCCTATTGGACTAAGGGCCTAACCTATTATTTTATTTAATCTTACTTCCTTAAAGGCCCTACCTCCAAATACAGTCACATTAGCTGTGTATTGTCCATTTTTAGTATTGTAATAAGATACCTAAGCTAGATACTTTATAACAAAAAAAAATTTGGCACACTTTCTGGGAGTCTGAAAATCTAAACAGCAGGGCTCCAGCTCTGGTGAGGGTCTCCCTGGATGTAGCCCATCATGGCAGGTGGCGCCATAGAGGGAGCCACACAAGAGGGAGAGACTACATACTGAGCAGGAAATTGGAGCAAGATGGTAGGACCCAGCAATGGCCTCCCACTAGGTCCCAGAGAACCAGGCTTCTAACACATGAGCACCAAGGGGAGAAACCACAGTAGGTGGTTAGGTCTTCAACCTATGAATTTGGAGGGACCCAGTTCAGTCCATAGCAAGACCAGAAGTCAAACTGAATGGATTAAAGGGAGAGAAAGAGGCACCAAATGGACCCAGTAGATATTATCAATTTTTCTGAGAAGTTTGATAGTACAGGGGAGGATTGAGGTTGTCTTTGTTTTTATTAGTATTAAAAGAACGTGGCCAAGTAGAAAGAACATAAGGTGTGACATCAAAGACTGGGTGTAAATTAAGTCTCTGTGTTTCCTTCCATGCTACATGTGGCCAAGTATTTTTCCACTTCTTTGATGCTCAGTCTCTACACAAGTAAAAAATGGATAATTCCACCTTATTGGGAAGGTTATTGTGAAGATCAGGATTACATTGATAAGGGATATAACAGGAGTTCATTAAATGTGAGGAACTATATTAAAATTCCCCAAAATGCACACTGTCTTACAGTGGCTGAGCTGCAAAGTGAATCCACTGTCCTGGGCAGAATCACATTGGGCTCCACAGCAAGCTCCCCTCCGGGAATCAGACTTGATTGGTTTCAGGGGTTTCCTTGTTAAACTTATCATATGGTGGTGATTGCTTATGATTCCAGGTATGTTTTTAAAGCTTGTCAGCCTCCTGGAAATAGAAACAGCCCTTTGGCAGGTAAAAGTCATTAAGAAGTAAAGTACCAGTCAGCCAGGAAAACAAGAAAGCCCACAGGCAGGCACTTCAACTGTGGAGCATTTTGAATATTGCATGCAATGATCATCCTATCGCACACACTTAATTCAATTATACTGACCCTTCAGCCTTGAAGGCCTTTTGTCTCAGACTTAGCATCTGCAAGTCTGAGACAGCTGGAGGAAGAAACTCTGTACAGAAAGTCTGTAGTATGGCTCAGACTTGCTATATGGTATGAAGGCCAAGAGGTTAATGCACTATTTTGCTTCTTGCCAGTGGAAGGGTTACTAGGCCTAGACAAGGTCATGTTGTGATTGAAAGACTGCTCAGAAAATCTGATTAAAATTTCCTCTACTTTTGCCTGTGCTTTGTTTCCTGGAACAGTGACTAGAGAACATGGTGATTCTGAAAGAAGGCATTTAAGATCCAACAACAGCCCACAAAACTCAGTTTAAAAATATTTCTACCAAGAAAAGTTTAGGTTTGAGGACCTCCAGAGGAATGGAAAACTGAGCATCAGTATTATTTGTTTATTCTTTTATTCATTCATTTATCAAATAATTCATGGCTACAGGCCATCAGAGACTGTTAGGTCCATAGCCTATGCACACATACTAAGAAAGACTTTGGTCATGTCTTCAGGGAACTCACAATGGCAGAGACAAACATGAACAGTTCATAATGATGTGTTATGTGTGCTAATAAAAGGGGCTGAGTGGAAGTCTTCAATTCTACCTACAGTGGGCCTCCAGAAAGGAAGCACTGATAATCAAGTTGGATCATAAAAGATCTGTACATTTTACATCGTAGAAAAGGAAAAAGCAATATTTTAGAGTGAAGAAATTGCTCTATTAAATGATTCAAAAGCAGTGTACATAAGACATTTTTTCAAGAAAGTAGAACCTTTCTATTTGATACTGTCTACTTACATTAGATCTGATGCACAGCATTTATTTCTGTATGGGCAAATATCATAATACAAAATACTCCAAACTTTTGGACCAACAGCAATTTTAGGGAGTGACATTTTCCCTCATGCTATCTCAAGACACATTGAGCAAAATCAACCCATTTATTCAGATGAATGATAGAGAACATTGTAATAGTCCTATTACGGTTTACTTGATTTTTCTCCATAAAGACCAGCCTGAGGTCAATGTGTTAGCTGCCTTTTCTGAGATATTTTTAGCTCTTTCCAGTACTTTAGGTGATCATCTTAATACTTTCTCATTAGTTTTATCCTTGTTAGCTCAGACTTTATTCATAGTCTTCCTTCCCATCTTTTCATGTTCTTTTCTTTTATTCTTATCTATTCAACACTATTCTGAAGATTTTCTATGCCACTATTTCTTAATAAATTATTATAATATAAAAAGTTCAAAGTTAATGTTTGCTTTTATCTCTTGTTACTCATTTGGAGATATACTACCATTCCAAGTATTTGTTTTATCATTGTTATTGGTCTTTTGTAAACTATCTGAGAGCAGTTATTAGGTTTGCCAATATTATGGTTCCTCTGATCATTTTCCTGCTGAGTGAAAGTTTTGACCTCAAGGTGGCTCTCAGTGAAGCAGGCCAGTAGGTAGGAACAAATAGTAGAAGATGATATTGTTCATGTTGCAGATGGTGCAATTTTGGAAAAATCGTCATATTTCTCATTGGTCCATGGGACAAAGAGATTAAAGGTAGGCATGACTCTGGGGTTAAAGGTGCCAACAAGTGACTGTTCTCCTTAGCCTACTTCTTTGAGACTAGAATCTTTGGCCAAGAGGAAGGGATATAAATGGAGGAAAGCCATAGCTCTAGATGGGGCCTCCTTCACATAAGACTTAATTTTTCCTGTTGAGTTCCTCCTGTAAAGTAGATTACAACTGGAAGTAGTCATTTAGGACTTAATCTTACTTCACTGCAGAGACATTGGACTGAATAGTGCTGCTCTTTGAGACACAAATACTCAGATTGTAATATATCCATACCATCTCCAAACTTAGGGTTACAAAGCCCTATGGCAAATGTGTGGATATTACCAGATGTTATTTTGGGGCAGAAAAAGGTTCTATGGACAAATATCTTTGGGCTCAATTGTATTAAGCAAAGTTAAAAAGAATTCTTTGTTATAGGTCTCCTCAAAATGTATGTATCCCAAAGGCCAGAGATGTAGCTCAGTAACATCATGCCTCCCTGTCAAGCACAAGGTCCTAAGTTTGATCCCTGGTAATGACAAAAAAAATGAAATAAAATAAAATAAAAGTTATATATTATAATACTTTTTACCAAAATTACATTAAAGTTTATAGCATCGCCCAAATAGCTAAGCACAAAATTCTATTTGCATAGACCATCTTTGAGAAATAATAGTTTAAATGTAACTCATAATGCAAAGTAAAATATATTAGAACCTACCTATAACTCCAGACTCTCTTGGTTATAAAATAAAACTAACTCACTAGGCCCTAATCTTCTAGTGTGCACGTGGGTGTATGGCAGTCCAGCCCAGAGCTTCAGATTGCTTAGTTTGATCTGCACCTTATCTGAACATTTTATTTGTAGCTCCCAGTGAAATGCCTGATTTCAAAGGCAACCTAGGAGAGTATTAGCAGAGTTTTCTATGGAAGTTCTATGATACATACAGGGTTTCTCGTTGTTATTAAACAACAGTCCCATTTTATAAGTAGTATTTTGTACATGGACACAAATTTCAGGTTGAATTCTTGGTGATTTTTGTTACCTTTCAAACTGAACTGTAAAAATGCTGGAATTGTGATGTCGACTTTAATGAGTAGAATGTGCAAAAATAAATTATCTAGAATTGCCTCAGCTTCATACTATTAAAACTGAGAAATGTACAGACCATCATTGACAGTGTGAGGATCCCTCCTCTGGGGAGAAATCACAGACATCTAGCAAACATTTCTTTCCATTTTCCTGTGTTGCTCATTGTAAGCATTGGTGAGCAGCAGTGGGTCCTGAGATTGTTTCTGCTTTTCCTCCACAGACAGCGTGGAAGATGAGCTGGAGATGGCCACTGTCAGGCATCGGCCTGAGGCCCTCGAGCTGTTGGAAGCCCAGAGCAAATTTACCAAGAAAGAGCTTCAGATTCTCTACAGAGGATTTAAGAATGTAAGTACTTTCTTTTTTACTTTACCTTCATGCAGTTCCCAGAGGAGTCCTGAGAAGTGAGAGGGAAGCGGGGGATATACCCTGCTCAGAAAGTCTCACCAGATGGGCATTTCTTACTGATGCATCCTAGGTTTCAATACAGCAGATATTCATTTGGATTTGGGTTCACTTTGACATACCAGTGCTGGTACATGTTGTTGCCCATCAAACAAGGATGGCATTCATTAAAGGTTTATTCAATTCAATTCTTGTTAGATTTTTTTTTTCTCTTTTAGCTTAATGACCTCATTCCAATAAGCTCCAGTTATCTCTTCATTTCTTAGCTATCTCATGCCTCACTTATAGATTGTGGCCTATCAATTAACTTCATCCTGGCATTGGAGAAAAGTTTCTGTAAGTTTTACTGTCTGCAGAAGACCATTCTGTCAATGAATTTAAAGCATGAGTCACTGAGTCTGGCTTTCTGCGATCCAGATGTGTATATGACCCTCCTTCCTGGGTGAATCATCTTCACAATGTGTGGTAGCCCATCCTAGCCAGAGGAAGGGAATGAGAAACCATGAGTGAATCCCAGTAATCTGTCAGATGGACCCTTTTTCTGAATACTTGGTGTATACTCTGTATTAAGTTTGATGGTACAGATTAACCAGAAGCCAGAAAAAGTACAGACTAACATAAAAGCTTATGGTTCAGATAGGGAGCAAGGATTTGCTGTCATGAATCTATTGGAAGATAATTCATCTTTAATGGTATTGAGTATTTGTACATCAAATGGCATACCATCTGAACACATGGCTTGCTCTTATAGATACATAAGCCAAAGTATGTAGCTATATGTGTTCCTGTACACACAAAATAAGTCAGCCTGTTCTTTTCCAAAACCTAACCCCAAAGAGCCCCAATCCCATGACCATATACTTATATGCTGTCAAAATATTTCTACCAATCTGATAAACTCAACTGCTGCCTTTGTCTAGCTTCAATCAGTCCAGATGAGAAACTCTGCCTTTTGTTTGGTACCAACAATAAAAATTTACTTAGATTCATAAATCTAGTTGGCTTTTCAAAATATTATATAGGGATTCATCACACATATTGCACATTGTGCCTATTGTACCACTATCTGATTTTATGTGTACTGACTTTTTCCCATTTCTACTCCCCAGCCCTCTCTTTGCCCTAGGTTTTCTAATTTTTTTCCTTCGCTATTCCTAATGGAGTTCTTGCTCTTCTAAACCTTGGTCATTCACAAGGCCTTTGTGGAAGAGCCTGGGCTGGAGGAAAAGGGCACTCACCATACCCACAGGACTCTGATGAAAAGGAATATTGATATGTAATCTACTAAGAAGATACATATAAATAAACATGAGAAAAAGCAAAGAGACTTGACATTTAGGTCAGAGAATTATTGGTTATGTCTATTCTACAATAGTTTACATCCTCAGAGCAAAACAGCTGCACTGACCACAGGCCACAGGAAAACAGAAGAGCAATGATGGAGAAGGAAAGGAGGTTAAAATGACCAAGCCTTGCCCAAAAGTCAATACTAAGACAAGAATAGTCACAGAATAAAACGGTAACGAGCTCATTTCAAACATTTAGAAACAACTAAACATCCTTGCTATAATTTAGAGATCTCGTAATAAGCAAATTATTTCCTTTTTAATACTGACTGGATCATACATCAGGTACAGAATGGTTGTGGAATAAAGGGTTACTCAATCTAACCTCCCAGCATCCCTGTGTTCTTCAGCTCCTGCTGTGTTATTGTTCCATGGCCATCTCTGTAGGGTCTCTCATCTGAGGCCTGGCTGCCTTTCATTCTATTCACTGTAAATTGGAATCCTGATTGCTGCCATCATTAACCTTCAGGGCCAAGCTCTGCGGCATGCCTGACATGAGTAGCACTTGACAACAAATTGCCGGGCTGCGGAGTCTCCATACGTTGCTTTCTTTTGTTATTTCTTTTGGCTACCTGTTTGGTTCTTTCTTTTCTCCCCTTTCCTTATTTTCCTTGCCTTTCCCTTTTCCTTCCCCTTCTCCAACTTCTCTGACCCCACATCTATTCCTTCACTTCCCCTTTACACCTCTCCTTTTCTCTTTCAATTCTTGTCTCCTTTCTTTCCATTCTTCCCCTTCCTTCCTCTTTCTAAATTTTTTCTCTTCTCTGTCTTCCTTGCATTGTTTTGTCCCACCCTACCTGTCTATGAGATAAATTTTCAAAAGATCTGAATGTGCCAAAGAACATTTTATATACTTCTTTCAAACAAAGCATTTTAGGGTTTGTTCAGAAAATAGGAATCCATGTTTATGATAAATCAAACAAGAATGCCCTTTTAATTTTTATGTTACTCAAGTCAAATGTACAGCTCTAAAAAATGTGCCTTCAAGCAAAATGAGAGAGACACCAATGCCGATCTGTCCCACTCAGCTCACACTTTGAAGAATGGCAGTGATCAGAACTATTTTCCATCAGAGAAAGCAAACTATGTGCCCTTAACTTCCTGAATACCAATTATCTCAAAGCCCTTAAGATCACAAAATCATTTCTGTGGAAACAGTTGGGATACTCATTTTTAATGAAAGCTTTTTAAATTCCGCATATTTTGATTAAAAGAATAAACCATTCTTCAGCATCTGGAAATAGTCACACTTGTATGAAAGTGAGTCCAATTGCCAGGCACCCTGCAAGTGAACCTGTCGAGTCCCCTGGCGTTTTTCCCATACAGTATCTCTGATCGCATTCGCTCTCATTTTCAACATAGAGTGTTCTTGTAAATGGAGAATGGGAGAAAGAGAAGACAGAGCAGAGTTCTCATGCTCTCACTCTGACTTACTCACTGGAACATACACATTTTTGTTTCTGTGCCACATGCTGAGCTGAGTCTCCAAAGTGGGCAGCTGAAGGTGATGGAGAACACAGTATCAGAACTGTTCACCCTTGCTGCACTGCAGAATACACTACTGCCTAGTAGGCATGGAGACTGGGTCCAGAGTGGGCGTTTCTTATATGTTTACAGGTGACATGGTGCTTCTGGTGCAGGAGAGTCTAGGCATGGCTCTGCTGTCACTCACACGTGGGTCTGTATCTTCTTTGTTTGGACATCTTCTCCTGACTCAGGACTTTGACTGTCTTTGTCCTTGTACATTAGAACAATGATAACTACATTACTTTTTTAGAAATAAACACGAAGATCAACCTGAAGGAGTTACCATGTTGTGTAGCCCCAGATATGACCTCAGTTTTGTGCTCCATCAATGTGGGCAGTCACGGTTGGCCTACATAGCTCTCATGCAGTGTCTTGGGTATGGGGCTGCAAAATTATGTGCTAGAAAGGATGCAGAAAGATACCAAGTGCTATCTACAGATCAGCAGTCTCAAATTTAACTGCATGTTGCAGTCATCAGGGAGCTTTAAAAATTACAGATAGTTGGGTACTATGCTTGGTGATTCTGATGTAATTGCTCTGGGAAAAAGCTTGAGCATCAGGATTTAGAAAGCTTTTTGAGTAATTATAATGTGCAGCCAAGATTGAGAACCATGAGGCTAAATGTAAGATTCTATAAGATTTTAAATCACTGAAAAAAGAATTGACCTAATTGTGAAGATGCCTAAAATGTCAAACACCAGTAACCAGGCTACACTGGAATCTCATGAGGCCCTTGGTGTGTGTGTGCGTGTGTGTGTGTGTGTGTGTGTGTGTGTGTGTGTGTGGTATCTGGGCAGGGGTAGAGAAAGTAAATGTTCTCCTGGGGCATGACGTTTTATTCTGAGGATGTGTTTCTGGCATTTCTTTCCAGTAACTAATAATACTCAGCCCAAGCCTGCTCTTCCCATTTCTGAGAAGAGAAGATGAGAGATAGTTGCAAGCAGCCAGACCGCCCTGCTGGAGACCCCGGATCCCCTCTTCTCTCAGCCTTTCCCTGCTTCCTTTTCTTCCCCTGCTTTGAATTATAATGGGTCTAACTAAGTAGTCATTACACTCAAATATATCTTTAAGGCGTCGCTTTAATACTTTTTAAATAGCCTTTTTACCTGAAAATGAAAGTTACTTGTATTAGATTTCTGTGGATGTATAAGAAATTACCACATCCTTAGCGGCTTAAAAAATCCATTTTCATCACAGTTTTGAGGCTCTGGAGTCCAGAAATCACTGAGTTGGGTTCTCTGATCAGAGTCTCCTGAGGTCACAGTCAAGGTGCTGGTTGGTCTGCATCTCTTACTGGATCCCAGATCCTCTTGGAAGCTCATACATTGTTGGCAGAACTCTGACCCTCATGGTTATACTGGGGATCAACGGGAGCCACTCAGCTCTGGCAGCTGCTCACAGCTCCTTGCCATGTGGGCCTATCAGAAGCTCACTCATGAGGCGGCAGCTTGCTTCCTCAGAGGCAGCAAGAGACAGTCTGGTTTGTGAAGGGACAGTCTTACAAAATATAGCATAATCACGGACGTGACACCCCACCCCATCACCTTCACATCTCAGCACACAAGGTGAGGAGGTTGAAAAGATGTGGCCCACTGGGGTCACCATAGGGTGTTTGTAAGAAGCAACCCCTGGTGACTAAAGAAGGATCTGGTTTGGGGTGACATCTCAAGCACATCAATCACTACCCCCAGTGTTTTGCCTGTAATCCAGATATCTTATGGATTTACAGCACCAAAATGTTTCTTGATTTATGCGAAAGTTTTGCTGTTGTGGTCAAAGGAACCAACCAGAGATGAAATTGCTTTGATGAGCCTTTTTCACCCCACTCAAAGTATTGGAGAACTTCTGCACTAAGACTTTTAAAAGCAAATGAAGAGAACTGAGGATGAAATTATAGGGGTCTGAATTTTTGACAAAGTACATTTGCATACAAATCACTAAGTCTCACTTATGGTGGAGAGGCACAGAGGGGGAGTTTAGCATACCCATGGCAAAGAGTGGGATATAGTGGTTAGGATAGAGGAAGATGTTTCTAATTGAATAAGGCAATGCTAATTGTATCCAGCAGCTGTTCTTTTGTCATGACTCTTCTGTGTTATTCTTGAGATGTTCTTTCATGGAGTGATTGTATGAACTTCAGAAAGTCATTTCACCCCTGGCAGCTCCTGTCTCCCTGTCAGCACATTAGGGATTAAGATCTTCCCTTCCAATCAGGAAGGAGGGTGGGTAATAATTGGTTTTGTTCAGCTCTTGAAAGACTCAAATAAAAGATCTTCCTTATCTGTAAAGTATTACTCATGTACTTAAGAAGCGAGGTAGGAGCACAGAGTTAAAATATGATTTTCTATGCCCCAGAAGAATTTTCTGTAACACTTCCAAGAAGCACAGCTTTCTGAAAAGCAGGCTGTCAATGGGCCTGAGCAGTTTTCATGGCTTTCCTTTTGACTTCCAAGGACTAGTGGCGCACATGTCACCTGCTTACAAACCTTATAGACCTCCTTACAAAATGTCCAATTACCACCCCCTACCTTGGATAAGTGACTTAGCTTGTCTGGGTGGCCGTCCAATTTTCCTTTGAGCACCACCTGCCTCTAAGTGCAAGGTCCCGAGTTCAATCCCTGGTAACAAAAAAAAAATTTCCTTTGAAGGAGCAAAATAGCTATACCAATGTAGATTAGGAGATAAATGAGAAATGTTGCATAATATTTTTGGTTTAGAGTAATGTCAATAGACGTTAGAGCTCTTCAGTTCTTCTATCTAATGGTTCTAAATGGAGAAATAAAATTCACAATAAGGACTCTGTGATGTTATCTCAAAGTCTGTAGCCTTAAACATCAGTTAATGATAGGTATATTTGATTGTATTTAGATGCTTGTTGGTTTGTATTTTTGTATTTTAAACTAATAATATGTCATGCTAAATATTTGGAATCATGCAGAGGGATATAAACAGAAATATATGAGTGTCTCACTTACAATAAACACCTCATCCCACTTTGCTACAGGTAACCACTGCCAACTCTTCCCTTTTCTCAAATCTTGTTCCTTTTTGCTTTGCTTACTTTTTGTTTGTTCATTTTGATTTTTTGCACAGTACTGGGGATGGAAACTTTATATATGCTAGGCAAGTACTCTGCCACTAAACTATATCCTCAGACCCAGGTATTTTTCACATATACATATTTGTGTGTGTGTGTGGGTGTGTCTATGTGTTTAGAGATTCTTTTGACACAACTGTGTTGATTACACATGCATTATAAAAATTAACTCTTCTGAGTTAGCAGAATTAGCAGTTAATCATGAACATTTCGTTTGATTTTAAAACATCTCAAGTGCCCATGTTGGTCAAGAGTCACTGTGACCTGGCAGATGGTCTAATGGGGCGTCACGCCAATCACTCAGTCTTCCCTTGTTCACTTGGAAATCTTTGTGAGGAAAGCAATGCTGCTGCATTGCCCTTCTGTTCCTCCCTCCCTCCATACAGAGACTGCTTTTTGTAGGGCTGTAGCTGCCATTCCCTGCACCACTACTTAGGGTCTCACTCTCACATCTTCCCTCCCTCGCTTTCTCTAAAAAAAAACAGAAAAGAAAAATGGGCCGAGACTTTTATTTCCACTTAATCTGTGCACTTCCGAAAGATGATGTGCTAAGCCAAAGCACCTTGATATTCTGCATACCTACCCTCCAGTGCCTGATCCATTATCCTGTTTGGTATTTGATTTTGGAATGAAAAGACCAGGTGTTTAATGTCTAACTTTTCAGATTGCTTTTACTCTTATTAAGTGAAGCTTGTCTGCAGCATGTCCAGGTCACCATCTTTGCCTCCTCACTCTGTCTTCTGTATTAAATGCCCCTTGGTTTAGACACTTACCTAATAACCCAGTTGTCTTCCTGGACTCCACCCTCAGAATCTTGTGCATCTAACTAGCTAAGCCCAGTCAATTCTTAGGTCTTTTTGTCTGCTTCTCACATCTGCCTTTCCATTCCCTCTCCACCAGCCCGCCTCTCACATGCTGCTGCCATCTCTCACCTGTATTATTTCTAGGATCCAGTCTCCTGTTCCTGTCTGATCTCCTTCTGAACCAGTATTAACCAGGCTATTCTACATAAAATAAAATGCAACAGGCTGTAACAGTCAGCCTTTTGGTTACTGTAACAAAATATCTCAGAGAATTAACTTATTGAAGAAAAGTTTATTTTTGGCTCACAGTTTTAGAGGTTTCAGTCCATGGCGGTTGAACTTATTGCTTTTAGGTCTTTGGTGGGAAGCACATCATGGTAGGGAGGATGCACCAAAGAAAACTATCGCTTCAAAGTAGAGGAGAGAAATCACAATCTAGAGAATATGGTGGAGGTTCCATGTTAAAGTGAATGGATTTTTTATGGTTTTTAGTGAAAGGGTGAGTGAAATTGAGAGTTTGAATTTATCTCATAAGATCTGGATTGAAAGACTTATACATGGTAAAGCTTTCTTCAACATCTTATAGAGTGAGTTTGGAGAGCCCCTGTGTACACCTCATCATGGTATTTATTTTGAGTTTCCACTTTACTCATTTCCTTCCCCACTAATTTAGTTCTCTGAGGGCAGGACTGCAAATTCTTTGCTGTAATACCCTTAGCCCTTTAGATTGTATCTTGTATACAACAATTAATCAATAAATATTTGAGAATGAATTTTTAAAAGATGGGAGTCTCACCCAGATAAAAATTTTATCTTCTCTTACCTTCCATTTTTTAGTCCCTCCCACATCCATCTAGCAAAATTAAAAACCTGTTGATTTTCTCCTTGAATAATCTAAAGCTAGAAGAAATGAAATATCACAGTTCCTTTAGTAAAAGAATTGCATGCCATGCCTTAACATCTTTCTGTGGTGTAATCGGGTACAGGGGGTCCTGTACTTATGATGATTTTACTTAATTATTTGAATTCATGGTGGTGTAAAAGGAATACAACAAAAAACTATATTTTGAAATCTCAATTTTGATCTTTTCATGGGCTAGTGATATCTGGTAGATACAATCTTAACATCATAACAGAGAACTTCTTAGTTCCATTGCAAGAGTTTCAGTGTTTTCATTTGTTAGGTTTCCCATGTGGTATATTGCTCATCAAATATTTTTCTGTCAAATGGACAATGAGATGTCTGTGGCTTAAGAAATCTTTTCATTTTTGCAACATATCTCAAAGATTGTAAGAAAGAGATTGGAGTGGTGGCTTTAGCACAACCCCATATGTCTTAGTCAGAGTAGGCTCACTGCTGAAACATAGTTTTAGTGGCTTAAAACAAAAAATATTTGTTTGTATTTTGTATCTTACATCTGCCTCTCTGGCACCCTGCTTTTGGTAGGGTAGTGGATAGGGGTTCTGTTCAACTGGTTTAGTGAGGACAGTCCTTTACTCTGGGGGAATTCATTCTTGCACATTGTTTTAGCATCCTCCTTTGGTCCTCAGTTGAAAGAAGATAGAGCAAGGAACACTTTGTGGAATGTCTGCTGGGCCTGTCTTAGAGTAGTGGCCACCACCTACATTCCGCTTGCCAGGAGTCAGTCATGTGGTCCATCTTACACTAAAGAGAGATGGGTAATGTAGTGTTCCTGTATACTCAGGAAGAAAATAAAATGTTTTTTCCTCCAAATGAGAAAATAACATGGGGGAAAAATATGTCAGTGGCTCCTAAGATCATCCAGAAGTTTGAAGATTTCCTAGGAGGAGTTACGAAGCAAATACAGTCTTACTCATGGTCATGATTTGCTACAACAAAAGGGTGCAAAGCAAGTTTGTAAAGGGAAAAAGCACATGGAGCAGTATTAGAGAAAATTTGAAGCAAGCTTCCATTATTCTTTTCTTGGTGAAGTCATAAAGGAGATGCTTAATTCTCCAGCTGTGAGTCACTGTGACAGCGCTTGTGAAATTTTGTCTAGCAAGAAAGCTCATTAGACATCGAGGGTCTAACAGGTACCCCAGTTCCAGACCCCAGGATGCAAAGCTGATGAGCAGCATAAGCTGTCCTGCTTGCAACGGTAGACACAATGAACCATTCTCTTCAAAGAGCAGAAACCCTCTCAAAATCCAAGTTCTCAAACACTAGCCAAGGACAAATCCTGCAAGAAGCTCTAAGGGCAGCATTGTCAACTAATCAGAGTTAAATGATTGGTTTTAACTGATATGTTAACTGTTTACTGAAAAAAAAAAGTGTACATATTATGGTATAAATTTTAAGTGTTATTAGATTCCAGCTGTGGCTATCCTTACACACAAGATGTATCACCTCTCTGATTTACCTCCACTGCAAAACTGGAGGAAAAGCATCTCACAGATGCTTTGCAAAGATAATGAATGTAAAGTCCAGAGCACATATCCTGTGTTATGATAACACTCAAAATGTAGCTGTTATTATTGTTGTTGTTATTATTATCATCATCATTAGTACCACTGTTAGCTTTTCTCCTTTAAATTGTGTTAATACGTAGAAGTTATAGCTTAAAGTTTCTTTACTCCACTCTCAAATATTGATTCAAATTTTATATAACAGCCATCCTCCTCAAGAAATTAGAGAACACAGATTAATTCTCAGACCTATGAAGATTTACCCTACAGCAAATTTGGATATAGTGCACTGTATTATGGTCTCTTGAATTCCTGGAGAAACTAACATCATCTTTTTCAAAATGATTCTTTCACTGAGATTTTTTAAAAATCAGAAGAGATAATAAAAATTTGTGATACTTCCAAGCTTCAATGAAAAATAGAGATGTGGGTACTTTTTTCTTTTTAAATTTCATTTTATTTTTTAAAGATTTTAGTAGCACATTTTCTGTACATAATGATTGCATTTGTCATGGGGAGTTGGTTCATGTACTTAATTCATCTTAATTCTTTTTTTTTTAATCCACATCCCCTTTCTTCTCTTCCTCCTCCCCTTATCTTTTGGTCCCCTTCCTAGTCATAAAAGATCTCCTCTCCCCTATTTTCCATTCTTTATTTTGCTCTTTAGTTTATTAATATTTTAATATTTTTATTTATTCTGAAATGTCTTAAATTTTATTTTTTATTAGTATGTGTTTTTCGTACATGACATTTACCCCCATCTTAGGGAGTAGGTACACGTACTTAACATATCTTGATTCTTCTTATTCACCTGCCCCTCCTCACCCATCCCCTCCCTTTGTCTCCCGATCCCCTTTCTCCATTTTCATTATTATTATTGTTTTTATTAGTTCACGTTTGCACCATATAGTAAAATGATTATATTTATTGTGATTCGCTGGTACACGTACAATGATGCACTTTAAATCTTCTTATAACCCTTTTCTTTCCCCTCCCCCACACCCTCAGTTTCCTGGTTCCCTTCCAATTTATAAAAGATCAATTTTCTAGGGGCCGGGGATTTGGCTCAGTGGTTTCGCCTCCTGCTGCGCAAGCGCAAGGACCCGAGTTTGATCCCTGGTACCAAAAAAAAGATCGATTTTCTTATAGAAGATCTGTTAAAAAAACTTCTAGAAAGGTAATCCCTATAGTAAGCAAAATTTCACTAACTAGAAGCATTTCTAAAAACTCTAAAATTATTTATTTATTCATTCATCCATAGCAATCCTGTAAGGAATATCACATTTTAGTTTTCTCCCTATTTAGTTTGGTCTGGAGAGATGAGGCAGTTTTACTCCATCATGACACCATTGAGGACAAAGTTTTCTCCCAGCACATTGTCTTGCTGTTATTCCTTGACTAGAATGTGCTTCCCATGTGTGTTGTGTCAACTAGGTCACCATGGTGTTCAAGGCTTGAGGGAAAGCGAAAGAGTCAGAGTGCAGGAGCAAGTGACTTATCTTAATTCAGAGGTAATACAAATTATATGCATCAGTTTTATGTGCATCGGAGACTCAAATCCAGTTGCCTGGAGCACCCAGCTCTGAGACTAGCTGGGAAACACAGCGTCTAAGTGAACAGCTGTGTGTGTATGAAAGAAAAATCTGAGTTAGGAGGACAACTTGCATTCTATTAAAATTAATAAAACCTCCTTAGACAGAACTTTTTTCTGGTGCAGATTTCTAAAGATTTTCTAAGGCTCAGCTAATTCTCCTAAGACAATTTTTGTTTAGTCTGTGAGAAATGCATCAACTGATACTTCAAACTCAAATATATTTTACTTTCTATGGCTGATCACTGGAAAGATCAGCATTAAAAAAAATAATAAGTGCCTGTGTTATGAATGCCTTGAGGTTTCCTTCTTCCCTTAGCATTGTACCTGGGAAGAAAATACATAACAAGTTCAAGAGCAGCTTTATTCCAGCAAGCTTATTAACACAATTTGTTGTACGTGGAACCCAATCTTGCCAGCACAGGCCCCAGTACAAGGTGCTAGTCAGAGTGCTGTGTGGATCAACTTCCACAGTATTTCTCCTTCGCATTCTTTTTGGAAGAACTAACTGATTCACAAAACTACATCGCTGAGAGCGCAATAAATAAAATTTGAAATTCAGTACATGTTGGTTGAAGAGCCTGCTGTGCAACTTTGTATGTTTTGTGGCTAAAACTACAAACAAATCTGAGGCACCATTCATCATTCCAAATTGCTGGCAGGGAACCTGATCCATAAAACTAGATCATTTTCCATTTCTTACAATCCCAACTTAAATGTGTTCATGAATATAAGTCTAACTGGCAATTATTCCAGTGATCCTGGCAGGCATTCAAGCCTTCATTAAAATGGGTTGCCAAAACTTTGAAAATCTTTGCAATGCTATGTTTGGGCTGAGAATGTTAGACTGTACATCCTCTTAAATACGTATTGATTGAGTTAATTTGAGGAAAATACAAAGGAAAAGAATATGTCAAAGCAACATAAGAAAAAATCAGTTATTTACTTTCCCATGCACATTTTAATGAATTGTGTTTAATATTATCTTCAACTTCCAGAAAATTTTAGAAGATTGAGTCAACATTTCCCATTTCAATCTTACCCTGGTTGTTAAATCATATAAAAATCATTGATTGACTACCAATTGTTTAATGAATGCTTAATATATACTCAAGGCTTCTGCTAGCATTGGATAAATATCCATTTTAAAGAGAGAATTGTCCTCAACTCATAGACCCTTGAGTTCAGTGGAGGAAGTGAAGTCTTAAAAAACAAGCAAAAAATAGAGTAAATTATGGCACATCCAGTGAAGAAAAAGAACAGAATTCCAGTAGGGAAGCTCATATGGGGATAAGAGACCTAGAAAATGTGCGATGATAAATTTTATACATTAGCATGGAGTCGCTCTGTGCCCATTTTGGGATAAAATATTAGTTAAGATGTGGCTAAGAATGTATTTTGTAGATGAGATTAATATCTGTAACACTTGAGTTCAAGTAAAGCATATTATTACCCTTAATAATAGGAGTGGGACTTACTCATCGGTTGAAGGCCTTGCAAGCAAAAAACGGGTTTCCTGAAGAAGAAATTCTTCCTCAAGACTGTAACGCAGAAATCACGCCTGAGTTTCCAGTGGCCTGCCTGTCCTCCAGGATTTGATCTTGCTAGTCTCCACAGCCATATGAGCCAATTCCTTAAAATAGAACTCACTCATTCATAGACAGACAGATTGATAGATGGACTAACAGAAGCAGATGGACACAGATAGAAATCCATCAATGTCTTATTGGCTCTGTTCCTCGGAGAATCATGACTGATACATCGGGACTTTCTGAAGTCAAGGTCTTTATGCTGGACCTAAGGAGAGAACCATTTATGAAAAGAGTGAGGGCAAGATGAAGCCACGCAGGTAGGAATGGGCCAGGTGAGGCAGAGACTTGCAGGCTGGGTTTGCAGTGCCAGAGTGCTGCTGGTGGGCCAGTGACATGGCGGTGAAAGAATTTACCAAGACCAGAGGAAGACAAAGACATGAGTTTATTTAGGTCAGGATAGAAGCTCAGAAAGGACAGCAGGGGAGACAGAGGGACATCCGTGCATGGGAGCAGAGGTGGTGTTGTTTTCAAAGGGAAAACTGGGCTGGAAGCAGGAGAGACTTGGGCCTGAGGACATGGGAGGCAATGTCACAGAGGATGGGATAGAGTGTGTTTGTGTCCCTTGGGTTGGCGATGTACATATGCCTACAATAAGATATGGGACTGGGGTACAGGGCAAAGCAATGACTACACTGGTTATGGGAAGGAATGTCAATGGCTGTTTCGTTATAAATTTCTGAAACATCTCCCTTTTAAGGGACTCTGATACAGAGCTGAATGGAGGCTCTGTAATGGGCTTTGCCTGGTTACTCATTACTACACAGCTTTGATTTGGTGTGCTATGTAAAAGGAGGAAGATGAAAAAGAAAAGAGTGGTGAGGAGGAAATTAAATCCATTTAGCCAAGATATGAAGGTGGATGGTACTAAAAGTTGTGGTAGTTGAAATGTAAAGAAGTAAAATTATCAGATCAGTATTTTAGAAATAAAAATGGCAAAATTTGACATATATAGTTCATGGTCAAAATGAAACAAAGAAAACATAGATGATTCCAACATTTATGAAAAGCAAATAGGCAGGTATTGGTACTATTTACTAAGATGCAGAACTGGGAAGAAAAATGTTAGTGGAGTTGGAGGGGTATGAGGTAATAGTGCTAATTGATTTGAATTTAGTCTTATAAAATCCAGTGGCTGGGTATATGAATATAGCAAGCTTAAAATGGTGTTTGGAGCTGAACTTATAAATTTAAGATATATATGCCTGCCATCAGAATGGATAGTTACAAACAGTTACAATAAAAAGTAACATGGACACTGTCTGAAGCATTTACATATAATCAACTCTCTGTTCTCTAGAAACCCTGTGAAACAGATTCTTTAAACAAAAGAATGAGGTACAGATTATTATATAACCTCCCCATGCTCACGGTGAGGAAGAGGTAAGTCCGAGATCTGAACTAAAGTTTTCTACTTCTGCAGTACCACAGAGGATGATTGAAGAGAGATTCTTTAAACAGAAGGTTTGGGCTTTGGGTGTGTAGGATTGTGTGTTTAGGGGATTGATAAAGGAGAAGGAATCAGCAAAGGACTTTTAAAGAATCAACTGGAAAAATGGAAGGAAATCAAACATTGTGGCCTCATATGAGCCTAAAAAGAATAGTCTTGCAAGAAGTAAAAATTGAATGGTGCTTAGCAGATAAACAGAGAAGTGAATGTGTTGGCTAAAACTCTTTGATGATAAGCCATAGAAAATTGGCCTTACTAATGGGGGGGGGCTACCTGAAAAGATCAAGGGCAGCTCACAGAACTGAATAAAAACATTAGCACCCAGGTCTTATGAGGGAAAAGAGCCTGGGAAGCCGTAGGTGTTGCCGATGAGTAAAACATGACAAGGGTCACAATATTTATCGGAGGACTGCTACATCTGTGGCCAACATCCCCATATCCTATGCTGGAGCCAGGCCTTGTTCCTTGAAATTTCTTAATCACAAGCTCTTTCCAGAGAAATAGCCAAATATAAATACCTGAGGAAGGAGTCTGAGAGTAGGGGTTGGGGACACACTCGGCCTCTGGAAAACATTCACCTCAGTTCCATGATGATACGGCATCCCACCCATTTTCATCGTGATCTTAACAACAGTCTCATCCACATTTTACTTTTTTTCCATTTTATTTTTTAAAAATAACAATTCTTAGAGAAAAGCTTGTGGATTTGGGGGGCCTTAAGGCCTTTTCATAAGTTGTTTCCTGGGACACACTTTGCATCCTGTTTGTATGATGGTTCCTTCTCACACTCCCAGTTTATCTTAATATCACCTCCTCTCAACACTGGGTCAAACCCTTGCTGCATCCAGTGTGTTACTGTTTTAGCATTTGTTCAGTCATCTGTAATAATTGATTAATATGCTCCTTATCTTCTGATTCCATCTGAGAAAAATGAGAGCAGGGCTACTATTCTCTGGCTTCCCCACATACACTTAGTACACCATACTTTTCCTGGCACATAGTTCTCCACAGACACATGTTACTTGAATATGTATGTTTGTGAAACCTTGGACAGCTCCCTCCATAACTAACCTTGGGCAAGGCCCGGAGATTTTTGTAGAGAGCCTCTGTGATTAAATCAAGGCTTCGGGGAATTTCTTCTGACTCCAGTTCTTACTATGTAAACCCACTTACTCTGTCCTAGTAGCTCTAGTTTTGGTCCTGGTTCTGTTCCACTCTTTCAGAAGAACTTTCTATGCAGGTCTAGATTCTAGAGTCCTCCCAAGTTGTCTGCGATAAATGCACAATCTGATAAATGCACTATTATATAAATTATTTCATGAAGGAACAATTTACACAGTGTCAAATATCATTTTAGAGAAATGGGAAGAATCACATTAGAGTTAATAAATTGTATAAAAAACTTCAAAAGTGGAAAGGCAAGGCTGAAAAATTGGCAGGCCTCAAATAACGTGCTAAAGATTTTGATAATCATCACTAAGATATCATAGAGGGGGACAAAACCATGCCACCAAATGTGGTGTATCATTAATATGCTAATAAAGCTTCACCTATAGTATGCACTGTACTTTGTCAAAAAATACTTCCAGATACAGTAGGTTTCTTTAGCCATATGAAGAGAAATTATTACCATTTTGTGGGGAGCCAAATCATGATCCAGAATCACAAGCTGTTTGTTAACAGGACCAAGACTGAGTTATCATTCTGGTGCTTTATGCAGCTCTGTTTCCCATGGTGTCCTCTGCTTATCATGTAGGAACATAAGCAATATAATCTGCAAATAAAAATAAACCCATGCCTTAAGACCACTGAGCAATGGCAAGGAACCATTTCATTCTTTCATCGAGTAGATATGGCAACTACAGAAGGTGAACTAGTTGACCTCTTTAGAACCCCCTTCCATCTGTTCAAAGAGCCCTGGTTAGTAAAGAGAAATGCTTAGAGAAATCTGAAATATCACCTGTCTAACCCTTCACACTAAAGGACTGTTTTTTAACATTCCAATAAATCAGCAAGGAAATATACAAAAATCTTTGTGTGTGTGTGTGTGTGTGTGTGTGTGTGTGTGTGTTTTTAAACTATTATAGGTAGGCCAATGTATAACCTAATTGCTATTTTCATTTTAAGTATATTTCCCACTGATCTTCAATATTTTCTAAAGGAAACTTTAATAAGACACACATATAACTTACAAAATAGGCATCACAGATTTCACATCTTTGAGAAAGGAAAACATTAAATTTACTACAAAAATAGGCCAAAAGAGTGATCCTATTTAGCATCATAGCAATCTTTAAATTCTTAGAACTCAAGTACTCATTCACCTTCTTTTTGTACTGGCTTTGCATAAATGGGCCAATGACACTTTCTCCTATTTTTAAATTCAGTTTTAGTTCATCTTAGCATAGTTCTTGGATGTATGACTTCATCTTCAAGCTGTTATCTACTTACTTAGTCCACTTAGCTTTCTAAATCATTATACTCTGTTTTGCCCCATGGAGATAATATAAACAATATTTGTTGAAACATCTAGAGACAGGAAGAGCAAGATATAATCCAAGCAGCTATTTAATGCTCATCACAAAACAGTGAATAGCATAATTTCTGCAGCTAAAATCCAAGTTAGATCTTACTAAATGTGGTCTGATACAGACTTCTTTAAGAAAAAAAACAAATAAGCAAACCTCATTTGCAATAAGCACATTCCAAGAAAGGATATGATTAGTCCCTTTGTGGGTTAGGGTTACAGCTGTGGTCTGTAATTATTTTAGGCCTGGGAGTCCGCATAAGTGGTCCCCAGTGGTTGGGGGCGGGATGAGGGTGGACAGTGATATTCTTCGTGGAACTAATAGTAGATGGAACCTCTTTTAAGGCACCATACACAACTGAGCAATTAGCTGCTCGTCAGCAACAGAATCAAGGCACCTGGTAATCTGTGCAATGAAGTGAATGCTAATAATGCTTGCTTTTTTATTTCTGGAAATCTGCAGAAAACCTCGTGTTAGTTCCCTAATGTAAGGCAAGCTTATTATTGAACACGCTGTATTATCATTAATAAGTGGCTACTGATTTATTGAACAGATTACATTTATTGAAAACTGAATGGAAGCATGCAGGTAATTGCCAGTTTTTTCTAATTAATGAGTGTTTTATGTGAGGAGCATAACTCTGCAGTTGATCAGAGTGCTCTCTGTTGGAGTTGGAAGATGTTGTTCAAGAAGTGAGACCATTTCCTGCACACCCCGGGCACTGGGCACTGCTATTTTGCGGACACCTTTAGTGCTGAAGACTTAGGGGAGGATGAGAATTGAGAATTGAGAGTGGGGGACACTTCGTATTGAATTCCAATCCCACTCTCAAACTAACGAGACATTTTCCCATAGAAACCTCCTGGAACTCCACTACAGGAGTTAATATTGTATCAATAGAGATAGTAGATTGTAAAGACAGATCATATTATCCACCTCACAGCATTCACAAAGGAATTACAAGAAATAAAGTGTACAACAAAATGTTTCCATGTGCTGGATACAGATTCTGCAATCCTGAGCTCTTCCATTGAATAGAACCAACACGCATGGAAGTGCCTGCTGCTAATACTGTGCCTGTTTAGTAGTGAAGGTAATGATGCAGTCAGAGTTCTCCTAAGACACGTTTAAGATCAGCTAGTCCCGCACACTGTGCTTTACAGAGACAAATGCTGAAGTCTTGGCCTGCATAATAATTATTGGTGCTGAAGTCCTGTAACTTAAGTCTCTGCCTTCTTTTCAATTAGATCCCATCTTGCACTTCTCAATTCAGGATTCTTTCTACTGCACCAAACTGCCTATGCAATTCTAAGACATCTTATCCATACTATATGCCATGTCATGAAATCAACTGGAAAGTCACACATATTTATGGAGTTTCTGTAGAAGTTATAACCACAGTGAACACTTGGGAGTTGGATAACAAACAAATATATGTGATTCTTTCCTTCAAGGAGGGACTATAATTTGATTTATCTATTGGTCTAAAATTTTCTACATAATTGCTATGCATTCTAGACTACCTACTGTATGCATAGAATTTTTGGAGGAGTAATAATAACTTCTAGAGATTTAGAAACTTTCCAGTGTCATGTAGTTAATTAGTAGCTAAGACAGAATTATAACAGACCCTTCTGAACTCCCATCTTGAAATCCCAGCCTGGATTTCAAATAAGAACACAGTGAAGATCTAAAAACTGTAAAGAGACAATAAAGAAGAAAAGCTCATGGTCTAACCAAAGGCAGTTTTCAGCTCTTCTATATGACAACTGTATAGATCCAGAATTCACATGTCTTACTTGTTCTGGCAGACTTACCCTGAGGTTAACAGTTGGTATTTGTCGTGCAAGTACCACATGCAATTTCAGGTTACATGAAAAGGGCTCTATAAGGTAAAGAAGCATCCTGACACAGGGTGAGGGACACAGACCTAAAATCGGACTGCCTGGGTTTCAATCTTGATTCCTGAGAATAGTATTTAGTCTCTTTGTATCCCAGTTCCTATTAAAAGATGACTTCAACCATTTTTCAATCAGATAAATGGATTGACACAGCAAAAACTGGAGGAAGACCACATTTGGAGTGAAAGATATGGAGTCTCACTTTGTTTCTGTTTAGGAGGCCTTTTCAATATCCAAGGGGAGGTATGGAGTAGGTAGTAGAATACCTATGTCTGGAGTTCAGAAGGGAGTTCCAGCTGGGAAATACCTATGGGTGACATCAGTATCAAGATTGTATGTATATCCATGAGACCAGGTGAGCTTGTCAAGGGAAAAAGCAGAGATATGGTCAGATTGCTGCTTTAGAAACATTACTCTGACAGAGCAGAGTAAGAAAAAGGAGAGTTAAGCTACCAGAGTAGCTTAAAACTTACCGCAAGAGATCGAATTTGGGATTATTGGGGATAGCAGTAACCATGGTAATAGCAGAACATGAACTGTACATAGGAATATAACAGAAACTAAAATAAGAATATGGCAAAGGTGCTACAAGGGACATGCCCCCCTCTTATTTTCATGACCTGCAGGCAAAGAAGCTGGAGATTGGTTTACTTCTTGAACTTTATGCCACTGACCACATACGGAAGGACTGTGTTCTTATTTTAAACTTTAGGCAGCAATGACGAATTTCTGTTTTCAATATGAACCCCTGCTCATTTGTAGTATATCTGCTCAAATTCCATGTTAGTTTTGCCTTGACTTTACCTCTGCCCTTACAGCACCGCTACCTTCTTCTCTGAGAAGCTCAAGACAGTTAAAAAAAAAAAAAAAAAAAGAGGCTGCAAGTTTCTGGCATTTACTTTCTTTATAGTGTTTTCCCTTTCCCAGTAAGTTTAGACATTTGAAAAACCTTATTCTCTGATTTTTCATCACTTACCTACTCCCAGTTCCTATCTTGGATTCTTTCTTTTGTCTACCATTTTTACATCAAAAATCATGTAAGTGTGTGAGAGGACCTGGGTGTGTGTGTGTGTGTGTGTGTGTGTGTGTGTGTGTATGTGTGAAAAATCAATGAACAAGGTACATAAGAAAATACAGACTCAAGTAAGCAAAATTAGAACATGCTTAGAAAACTCTGGGGATAGGAGAAGAATGAATGACATCTTCTGGGAATGTGCTAGAATTCTGATTCAGAGAAATGGGTGAAACATCAAGTCTTCTATTTTCAATGCAAATGATCCTAACTTTAGGTGAATACCAGGCTTTGTATTTCCCTTACCAAAACATGGCTCTTCTCACCAGATCATTTACACTGGCAACATCTGACTTTTTGTAGATTTTTGAAGTTTTAGATTTGTGAACTTTCTAAAGGATGTATAGATTATATTATGAGGACATGGGGAAATTGCAGTTTCCAATTACCTCCATTTCTAAAAAATGCTTAAAGTAAAATCAAAGAAAAATAGACATCCTTGGTGGACTTGTTTTCTAAGTCATTTATGTCTCACTTGTATCAGAAGCCAGCAATGTTGGAAAGATTATCTCATTACTGTAGTATGTAGTAGCACAGTCCCATATCAAGATACTTTTCTTATAACATTTTACTCATCAAGTTCAGTTCCATCGAGGGATGCACACGTGGGGCCTCTTGTTTTTGTTCTGCGACGATCGTCAAGACCTGTGCACTGAGCTATACCCTCAGCCTTTTGTATTTTTAATTTTGGGGTAGAGTTTCACTAAGTGACTAAGGTGGCAAGGCTTGAACTTGCCATCCTCCTGCCTTAGCCTTCCAGAGTTCTGGGATTACAGAACTCTGTAATCCTCTGTCTCTGGAGTGTTGCACAACCAGCTTGGAGTGCGTGTGTGTGTGTGTGTGTGTGTGTGTGTGTGTGTGTGTGTGTTTGTGTGTGTGTATTCCAGACAGAGGGCCATGGCTGAATTGTGAAATTGGTGACACTTGGCACAGCTTTGCTCTGTGCGCATCAATGGCCTTTGCACTAGGTGATTCTGTCTGAAAACATGAATAAGCCCTGAACACTATGGATGGCCATACATGCCCTGTATGTTCTGTGACTTTTTAATCAACTCCCATTAGTTTCAGCATTTACTTCAACTGACTGCTGCTGCATAACAAATGGCCCCCAAAGTCAATGGCTTCAAACAACAGGGAAACATGAAGATTAAGACCCACATGTTCTGTGTGAAGACTGCAGAGTCTCACAGTTGTACATGCTGGGCACCCCTCGGATGAGGGTTCCCACGTGTGTGCTCTGGGAGCTAGCATTTTCACAGTGGCTTGTTCATTCACAACTGATTCTTCAGTGTGGGGAGTTAAAACAGCTAGAACTAGCTGAAACTCTCTCCCTCATGATCTCTGACTGTGGTCAGCTTTCTCTTTTGAATGATGCCTCCCCAACATTCATATGTTGGAACCCAATACCCAGTGCCTTAGAATATGATCATATTTGCAGAAAAAGTTTTAAAGAGGTGCTTAAAGTAAAGTGAGCCCATTGGGACAGGACTCTAATCCAGTATGACTTGTGTTCTTCTGAAAAGAGAGACACCAAGAATGTGCATGCACAGAGGAACAAACATGGGAAGAGGCATCTACAGACCAAGGACATGTGGGCTTCAGAGGAAATTGATATCACTGACACCTTGTTTCTAGACTTTCAGGCTTCAGAACTGTGAGAAAATGTCTCTATTGTTTAATCCACCCAGTCTGGTATTTTGTTACAACAGCACTAGCAAACTAATACAGCTTTGGGTTTACTGACAGCACAGTGACCTCAGTCTAGTTGACTCTCTTACAGGGTCGCTGGCTTCTAAGAGAGTGGAAGTAGAATTCTAGCAGTGCCCAGGCCTGAAACTGGCATAACATTGTTTCTGCTCTATTCTGTTGACCAAAGCAAGTTACAAGGTCTTCCTACCTTCAAAGGAAGTGGAAATAGATTCTACTTCTTCATGTGGGCACCAGTGGTGTGTGACTCCAAAATCATGCCTGTAGCCCACCTCTTTCACTCATGCTGTGGTCTGCTAGCCATTTCTACCCAGCACGGGCATAGACATTTGACAGTCCACATGTCTCACACTAAACATGCTAGTTGCTATAGTCTAAAATTATCCTTCTTCTATGTTCTTTATTAGTTGGACTTTACAGATATCTACCCAATTATACAGCCCCTCAAAAATCAGGTATTACCACTGATCATTCTCTTTCCTATCTTTCCTTTCCCTAGTGATCCATATGTAATCAGCCCTTAAATTCTGGCAGATATTTCTCTATGAATTTCTCAGAATCTCTTTCTTCCTCTTAAGCCCAATGCTGCATACCATAGCTTATACCTATTTTATCTTTCTTATGAAGTAGTCAGAAAAATTCCATTTGGTCTCCATGTATCTATTCTCTAATTAGAATCTATTTCCCATTCCAGTGCTAGATCTTATAAGTAAAACATAAAAATGACCAGGTAAATTCGTTATGGAAACTAATTTTTCACTAATGTTATTTTCTGTCAATGAATACATATTTTCAAACCCTTGGACCAAGGCATTCTGTATGTTTTTGAAGTATATCCTGTAAATTCCTGAGGAATGAAAGGAGATATTTGGAGAGTTTGGGTCCAACACATTATCAGAGTGAAAGAGATCTCTTAATCAATCACTTCTACTATATTTGAAACAAACTAAAGTCCTCAGAGTATATAGAATCCAAAACTCAACAATTTTAAACAGAGGATATGACCACATTTGGGACAAAGATATGCTTAATCATGGAGAAGTATTTTTTGAGAACTGAATTAATTGTAATTTTGTATTTTTTATATGTATTAGTGATAAGAATAAAAAGGGCTGTTCTGAAAACCAGTGAAATATGACAATCCTTTGATGCTTCCATCTATTCTGGAATATTCTGTCTGCAAAGTCATTGCATCATGCAATAACAGGACCTCAAAAGAACTGAAAAAACATAAATACTGAAGAATAATATTTTTTACTTCATATACAAATTTACAATACTAAAACAATTTTGTGCTTTCTTGGTCTAAATTTCATTTCAAACAAATTAAATTTCCCTCAGGACACAATTTTACAACAGGAAAAAATGATTCTGTCTACTATAAAGATTATCTAAAAGTATATAAAATCTTAATGCAAACACAAACAAATGTCTGTGGTATATCATTTTCTTTCAGTTTCCAAATGTCTCTAGCATAACATTGCTCTAGTTACTTAAAGTGGTGAACTGTATGAAAATGTCCAACATTAGTGTTAAAAATGTCCTATGTTAAGAAACACATGATATGAGATATACCACTGTTATCTCAATTTTACAGGTGAGAAAATCAAACCCAAAATTTAATGTTGTTACCTGGGAACACACAGATAAGAAGTGGCAGTGCTTGGATTAAAGCTAAAATAATCATCCCAGAAGTTGCTATTGACCATTATTTTATGCTATGAATACTTTCTATACTTTTATATACTTTTATGCTACGAAGTACTTCCATCCTCACTCTCCCTTCTCAATTTCACTCAATTTGACTATTGCTGTTTAGTTAGCGTGAATATTTCTAGGCTAGCCATCTACAATACTTTTTAAAAGTGCTTTGTCTAAGTTCAGGCTACTACAACAGAATATTACAGACCTGTTAGATTCAAAGAACAGAAATTCATTTCTCATAGTTCAGAAGACTGGAAAATCCAAGAGCAAAGCACCAGTAGACCCAGAGTCTAGAGAAGGCCTGCATACTGTTTCGGAGACGGTTGGCTCCTCCTGCATGCTCACATGGTAAAAATAGAGAGAAAAGAAGCAAGATTTCTTGTATCTTTTTGTAAAGATATATGAGGACTCTATCCTCAGGACATAATTCTCCTGGAAGCCCTCACCTCCTAATCCTATCACCTTTGGGGTTTGGATTTCATCATATGAATTTCGGGGATGGTGCACACACAGAGTCCAACTCAGTCTTTACAATCTGTTGATGTCAGCTCTGTTTAAAGCCATTGGAGAATGCCTCCCTGATCTTTTATTTAAAGTAAATGTAGATTCTTTAGCACAGAGATCATGGAGAGGTAAAGTCAACTAGTAGCTAAAGAGGGCATCAGACAGGAACTGCATGGGACTTACGTACAAATAGTAGTTAAGGAGTTTGTCCTAAATGAAGTTTGAAACCTGCCTAGAAACCTGAATTAAAGTAAAATAAGCTTCCCAAAGAAGTAAAGCTTGTGTTAATTCTGCAAGAACAAGGAAACCTTAAGAATTACTAACAGTAAGCTGAGTGCGGTGGTGTGAACCTGTAATCCCAGCACTCAGGAGCCTGAGGCAAGAGATCACTGAGAGGTTGAGTCCAGCTTGGGCTACATAATGAGTTCAAGGTCAGCCTGAACTACATAGAGAGACCCTGTCTCAAAAAGTAAAAACAAAAACAAAAAAGAGAATTCTTAACATTAAAGTTCAAGTTGACACATGAATTGTGAAGGCTTCTATGAACTATTTTTTCCTAGAGATTGATTGATCCTTTATGATATTTTCTCAGCAGAAAGAATCCTTGACCTAATGGTGCTAGTTTCTGCTTGGCATGAATAAAATATTGCCTTGTTCAATATTTGTTTCCTTCTCCATCATAATTTTTTTGAATGCTTCTAAATTACACTCTCTATAAAATTGACCTGAAGAACAAAGTATGAATTTTTCTTTCTGTGTATATTTAGACAATCCAGCGTTTCATTCCCCTAGATAACACATATTCAGTTTCCACAAAAAGCAGAAAATAGCTATAGTTAACTGAGGACAAAGACTGACTCTTTGATAAGAAAGGATGGCATTTTAGAAATAGAACTCTAATGGTGGTTTTTAGAGGTCAAGAAGAGTAGGAGGAGGTAGAGTTGGAGAAATGTAAATTAAAGGACTCGCAATTACAGTAAGGAAAAATAAATTTTAAGAGATCTATTGTACTGCAAGTTCACTATAGTTAATGATGATATATTGTATTCTTGAAAAACATAAAGAGAGTGAGTGTTACATGGTCTCATCACAAAAATGGTAACTATGTCAGGTAAAGCATTTCATAATTAGCTAGATTTGACTATCCCATGAGCCATACGCACTTTCAAATATGCTGTACATGAAATTACATGAACAATGTTATCTACAGATTTAAAACAAGTTAACAAAGCTTGTAGAAGAAAGAAAGAAAGGGGGGGGGAAGGAAGGGAGGGAGGGAAAGAAAAAGGATAAAATCTTTTGGTCTATCCCAACCTATGAAAAAATCCAAATATCTTATACAGCTTCCACAGTCTTTTCATTTTTGTTTAAACCTTTCAAGTAGCAGAAACTCCAGTTATTTTCAGAAGGCAAAAACCTGCCCTACACTGGATGCAAAACTACTGAGTTGATAAATCCTCAAGATGAGAGAACTGCTGAAGGTTCTCCAGCTCTTCATTTGAGAACTAGTCGATCTCTATGTGGAAACATTTCCCCAGCTCGGTGCACTAAAAACTTATAACCACTCTGAATTATGCTTTAAGGCCAGATACCTGCCAGGGGCAGGGAAATTTGATTTCATGTTGCTTGGCGACTGGAGTGGTCTTTTGTCTTGTCCCAAGTCTTCTCCCGAGCAGGCTTTGTTGGAAAGTGTCCCTTGTGCCAGGTACTCTCTTCCAGCCACAGCTCTAAAGAAGAGACACTTCCTCCCTGAAGAATTTTCTCCACTTTCTTGGAAAGGAACATGTGAAATTTCAATGTACATCATCAGGCTCTGCCTTCTACTTCAAGCTTTTGCAGAGCAATTCTAAGAGTGTTCACTGGAGAGAGCTATCTGTGTGTGTCACAGTGCCATGATTTAAGAGGGATGAGTGGAAGCCTCAGGAAACTTATTTCACCTTCTAAAATCTCATGGGCTTGGGCCAGGGAGGTAGCCCAGTGGTTCCGCTGCCTGCCTCGCAAGCATAAGGACCTGAGTTCAATCCCCAGTACCAAAAAAAGAAACGAATGTGCTGAGATTTGGGCTGGGGAATTAACTCAGTGGTTCCTGTGCCTGTCTTGCAAGCACAAGGTCCTGAGTTCAATCCCTGGTACCAAAAAAAAAAAAAAGAAGAAGTAAAATCTTATGGGCTTCACTACCATAATGTAGAAAATGATGACGAAGTTATAGCATTGTTTTATTTATAATGGGGATTTAGTGAGCTTTGCTATTAAAATGTTTATTATTTTTTATCCTTAATGCTGATAATGATAAATATTTTCCCCTGGATGTTCAACGTTTCTTACATTTATTGGTCAATTTTGTGACCATTTTTGTGAATGAAAAGAGTTTGAGGCCATCAAGAGGTCAGAACCTCCAGGAAGGGGTTTGTAATAGTGTAACAGGTAGGTTTCCAGGGCTGACTGCCAGCTGAGAAAGGCTACAGGGTTTTGCATGGAACAAATCATATGAGCTTCATGGCAGCAAGTGGATTCCAGGATGTTAAAGGCCATCTTATTACTTACTAGTTTTGTTACCTAGGTCTCTGAGTTTACCTTCAGTAATTCAGCTAGGCCTCCTATGAAATATGAGTAATAACCTGGAACATTACAGGCCTGAAGGCTAAAACAGTTTGTCTCCTTGGTGTACTGACTGACACATAAAATGCACTATTGGGTAACAAGTACCTTTATGGTAGCCATCACTAGATTTTTAAAAATTAGTTTTTGAGCATTAATGCATCAGTGAACATATATACATATTTACATATGAACATATGTAAAGATAGCTCCCTTATTTTTCTTCATGGTTGAGATGATGAGTTTTCTTGTAGTTTTGAGGATTGCCATCTGGTAAGTTTGAATGAAAAGGCAGGTTGGTATATGAGGTATTTCAATAATAATGTTGATGATAGTAAAAGCAATAGTAACAATACCAATAATTATAACTAAATTTACCTAAAGCTTATTGTTTTGTCAAGGCTGAAAAAATTAAACTAACATAGGCAAGGAGAAGGGGAAGGGAGGATTGGGATATTAGTGGATGAATAAGGGAAAATGTTTAACAGCTTCAGTAGCCATTAGGTCTCAAAATTGGAGGCTTATCAGGAACGAAGATTCACATTTCTTGAGACACGTGGTTTTTGCTTTTTGTTCATCTCTGAGCCCACTGTAGAGAAGTAATTCCTCAAAGCAGTCCTACAGCTCCTCTTTGCCCGATCACTGAGAGAAAAAGTCAAAAGTCTCTGCTTTCCAAATCAGCTGTCCTAGTGAGCAAAATCAAGGGGCTGATTTTAAATTAGGCACTCTCTTCTAAAATTCCAGTCCCTTACTGACATCCTGTCTTAGCTTTTCCATTGCTGGACACCCACAACTTAAGGGAAAAGAGCTTTATTTTGGATCATGGTTTCAGTCTATAGTTGGCTGGCTCCAAGGCAGAAGTTGCATGATAGAAGAGCATGGTGGAGAAAAGTTGCTCAATCCATGGCAGCCAGGAAGCAGAGAGAGATGGGTGGAACTGGGAATAAGAATGCACCCTTCCAGGTCATGCCCCCAGTAACTCACCTCCAACCAGACCCCACCTTCTAACAATATGTCAGCTATAGTGCTCCCATGATCCAATCACCTTCCACACACGAGACATTTGGAGAACATTTTACATCTAAACTATAATATTCTGCCCCTAGCTTCTAAAAAGCTCTCGTCCATCTCATCATGCAGAAAGAATTTAGTCCATCTCCAAGAGTTGCCACGGTATTAATAGTTCCAGAACTGCTGAAAAGGCTAAGACCAATATCACCTTTGAAATCCATGGTAAATTCTTAGCTGTGAACCCCTGTAAAAATAAAAAAGAAAGTTAAATATTTACAACACACAATGTCACAGGGTAAACTGTTCCATTCCAAAAGGGAGAAATAGGGGAATAGGAAAAAAAATGGTACCAAAGCAAGACCAAAATCTTGCAGAGCAAAAATTAAATCCTGTAGCTCCATGTTCAGCACCTGGGGCAATTTGTGGTGAGATATGAACTTCAATGAGGTAAGAGGTCTTACCCCTGTGATATTGCTGGTCGCAGCCCTCATGGACTCTCTCTTTCCCCTCCCCCATTAACTTTATTGGTACATTTTAGGTATAAAATACAGTTACATTCATCATTGGGATCTTGTACCTTTACATGAGTCTCTTGGTTCTTATTTTTTTTTCCCTTCCCTTGCACTCCCTTCACCCCCTCCACCCTTCCCTATTTGCAAAGACCTTGTTTCCATTTTTTTTCTCTTCTCATATTTTTTCCTTTCCCTTTTTTCCTTCCCCTACCCCTCCCAATTCCCCTGCTCTTTTAGACCTTTTCTTCCTGTTACACAGTATCAGTTATACATTTTTAAAATTACAATATTAAGATCTAGGAGACATTACCACAGATTTTACAGAATTTAAAAGGATATAGAAAGCATATTACAAAAATCTTTTTTGAAATAAATTTGACAACTTCTAAGAAGTACCTTGGAAGACAAATTAATGAAACGAACTCTGGAGGAAATATAAAATTTGAATAGCACCTATTAAAGAAAATATATTCCTAGCTTGAAAACCCACCTATGTGACAACAGCAGGCTCATAAACATTTTAACGGATAAATTATATCAAACAAAGCAGAAAAAAAAGGAACACTTCTCCCCTCATTTTAGGAAATCAACATTGTGCTAATCCTAAAACTGGATAAAGATAATAGAAGAAAAAAGTATGAACATATATAGAAATTTGTTTAACAAAACAAAGTATTAGAAGTCAGATCTGGCAGGATGTAGAAAGTGGTGTTGTTATAGAGATGGCAGTGTTGGTTCAGCATTGGAAGATCCACCCCCAGAAGTCATCATTTTAACAGAGGAAAGGAAAAAGTCATATGATCCTGTCAGTAGTTGGAGAAAAAGTATGGGACTAAATTCTACAGCTGTTCATGGTAAAAGCTATCAGGAGACTAGAAGTAGAACAGAAACTTCTCAACAGATTAAAGACATGTACTCCATACTTCCAGTGAGAACACCTTGTATGAATGGAGAAGATACAATGCTTTCTCCTTAAGGTGGGGGACAAGGGCAGATATGCTTACTCTTTATCTGTCCATTAAACTTTGAAACCTAGGCCCCACCAAAATAGTCTGGCCATAAAATGACACAACTAGGATAGGATTGGCATGGCAGAAGCAAAATCTTTATATGTAGATGAAATGATCATCTACAGAGAAAAAACTAAGAAATCTCCAGGAGCCCCTAGAACTTATACTTGAATTTAGCAGGATTAGAAAACACAAGGTATATATAAAAATTCAGGTCTATGTATACTTGCTATAAATGAAGAACTGGATATTGAAATTTAAAAGTTATGTAGGAATACAAAGGACCTAGAAAAGTTAAAAACAAAAACAAAAACAAGAACAAGAACAGTGTTGGAAGACGTTTAGTAACTAATTTTAAGACTTCTTCTAAAGCTACAGTTATCAAGGCATTGTTGGTGTAAGGAAAGACATATAGATCATTTGAATAAAACAGAATCTAGAAATGGAGCCACACATATATGGTCCACTGAGTTTTGAAAGATTATTTAACATTAGCATTTTATAGAATATAAACTCAATTCAAGAGCCGAGGAAGAGATAGTGTTTTCAGCAAATGGCACTAGAACACCTGGTATCCATATATAAAAAATTAACCTCAACCCTTTTATTCCATACATGAAAATAACTTGGAGGGATCTATGAAACTAAATAAGAAACCCATAAAGTATGAAACTTTAAGAAGAAATTATAAGGGAAAATATTTATGAAATCAGGGTAGGCAAGAACTACCTAGGATACAGAAGACATGATGTATAAAAGAAAAAAAAATTGATAAATGAGATTCCATCCAAATTTAGAACTTTAAATGACATCATTAAAATGAAAAGTAGTCCTTAAACCTATGACCAGAATATATAAAGAACTCTTACAGTTCATTAATAGACAACCCAATTAAAATGTAGACATAAGAAGATGATAACTAGCCAGTATAGCACAAGGAATGGTGTGCAAATCTAGACTCAGGAAAATACTAATCAGTACAATAATAAGATTGAATTATACACTCATTAGGGAGATGAAGTTCAAAGTTTTAAAAGCCTTGTCATGACTTTTTCTTTTTGTTGGATTCTACCCCTTTGCATTTAATTTGTCACGCCCAGTGGATTCATTCTGCTGGGTTTCCCGGGGTTGTGATCCTCATTGTCTTTTCCTAGGGTATTGTCTAAAATTTTTTGGAGTGCTGGTTTGATATTCACGAAGTTCCTGAGGTGCTCGTTATCATGAAAGTATCTTATTTCTCCATCAATTTTGAAAGATAGTTTTGCAGGGTACATCAATCTGGGTTGGAGGCTGTTTTCCTTTAGGGCTTGAAATACATCACTCCAAGCTCTTCTTGCCTTGAGGGTTTGCATTGAGAAGTCTGCTGTGACTCTGATGGGATTTCCTTTGTATGTGATTTGTTTCTTTTCTCTCACTGCTTGTAGAATTTTGTTCTTCTGTTGGATTTCTGGAATCCTAACTATTATTTGCCTATGTGTAGATTTTTTTTTGATTAAGGCTAGCTGGAGTCCTATATGCCTCACTTATCTGTATGTCAAGTTCTTTTCCCCTCCTTGGGAAGTTTTCTGCCATCACTTCTGTGAAGAGTTTTTTTATGTCATCTGCACTCTCTCCTCTTCATTGACTCCAATCAGTCTTATGTTATTCTTCTTTGCATGGTCTAGCAGCTGCTGGATTGATTTCTCATGTTCCCTTCCAATATTAAAGCAATTTTTCTTTCCTGGTCATTAATTGCAATCTTATCTTCTATATGTGAAGTTCTATCCTCACATTGGTTCATTCTGCTGTGCAGACTTTGGATGGAGTTTTTAATCTCTCGGAAATCTGTTTGCATCTGTTTTATGGATTCCATTTGTTTCCTATGTTGGGATTCCATCATGTTCCTCAGATCCTCTATTTTTTTATCTGTGTCCTCTCTAGATTTATTAATCATGTCTTGCACCATGAGCACAATCTTTACTGTTATCTGAGTAATTATTTCTGATTTCATTTTTCCCAGATCCTCTTTTGTTGCCAGTTCAGAGAGTCCAGGTGGTTGAGTATCAGATTGTTCCATCTCATTTCCCTTTGGGGTTGCTGTAGGTGATCTGGAAGTCTGTTTTTGAGGCTTGTTTATGTGTTTTCTCATTTCCACGTGTGTGTGTGGGGGGGTGCTTCTGGCACCCATGCGGCTCACCTTCTCTGCCCTAGGAGCTTGGGATGGCAGCTGGGGAGCTTCCTTCCGGGTGCTGGGACCGGCTGAGCTTCTCTCTCATGGACTCTCTCTTTTGATGACTCATCTCACTTCCTCCAGCTTTCCTCAGGAGATGTCCTGCATTTCTGCCATCTCCAACTACTGGACTTTTGACTTCACTCTCACAGCTTCACACACTGTGCTTTCAGGGACACCCTGCTTGATCTCTCAGACATTCTTCTGAAATCAGAGTGGAGGCCTCCATGACCCTGCAACTCTTGAATTTTGCATACCTCTAAAACTAGAACAACATGGATGTCACCAGCTTGAGCAGTAGACAGGACCCTTTGGACCATGGCAGTGGCCTATGAGTGCCTGGATAGCTGAACTCAGTAATATTTCCATAGGCATCCCTAAATGAACAGATGTCCCAGAGACTCTCTTCTCAAATGAAAGACTTACAGTTGTGAACATTTGAGCCTGTAAAGGATGGGGTCTTACTAACTCTTGAGATGCCTTAAAGCCATCTTTCTTATTGTACTGATGCAAACAAAGTACTTGGCTTGCTTGTAATGCTCATATTTTCAGCAATCATATTGTCCTTTGCCTCAACTTTGCAAGTGCTTCATTTCTGATGAAACTGTAAAAGGTTCCCATCTGGTTTATGCTTCTAATTTTCACTGTAAATATGGCTAAAAGCTGCCAACAGTATCTGTGCCACAGACTGAAATTTGGTCTGCTTTGAAATTTACTTTGCCATATAATTAGTCTACTGCCCTTAATCTCAGTCTCATGTGAATTTTCAGGACATGGGCAAAATGAAGAAAACTGTCTGCCAGGATGTAATAGATTTCATCAAGTTCAACTACAAATGGAGTTGTTAATGCCAACTAAAATGTCCTGGGCCTCATCTTTACTGTCTGCATCCCTACCAGCATTCTGGCCTCCTGAGTTCTAACCAGAATCACCCGTCAAGATTGGCTTATAGTTTTCTATGACTTCTCTACAAAGCATTTCCAAACCTTGCCAAACTTCTATTCCGAACCAGTTCCAAAAGCTTCTCAACCATATGATCAGGTAGTCACACCAAGCACCAACTTCTCTGGAACCAAAATCTGCATTAGCCACTTTCTCTTCACTGGGACAAAATACCTGATATCCTCATCTTAAAACAGGAAAGATTTATTTTGGCTAATGGTTTGAGTACATGGACAGCTGGCATCAAAGCCGAAACAGAATGGCAGAGGGGCATGAAGAAGGAAAAGATGCCCAACTTGTGGCAGTCAGGAAGCAAAGAGAGAAGGGAGGAGATTAGACAAAAATACACCCTTCCAGGTCACATCCCCAGTGACCCATCTCCAGTCAGACCCCACTTCCTAACACCAAGTCAGCTATAGTGTCCCTGTG
This sequence comes from Heterocephalus glaber, assembly GCF_053883595.1. Classification (NCBI taxonomy): domain Eukaryota; kingdom Metazoa; phylum Chordata; class Mammalia; order Rodentia; family Bathyergidae; genus Heterocephalus; species Heterocephalus glaber. Next base: position 15,289,136 of record NW_028258325.1, on the reverse strand, counting down.
ATCCAGTAGCCTTCCAACAGCCATTGGGGGACATTTTAGATCTAAATCATAATACCTCCTTTGGTATCTTTTACCATCAGGAATGGGTCAACAGTTAGAAAATCAGCTGCAGACACTCTTGCTTGGGACTTGGGGAGGGGACAGGGCAATGACAATTAATTTTTCCCTGCTCAATTAAATATTATGAGGCAGAGCCTGGAAGAACCCAGACTATGTAGTATCGAACTTCATACCAAGCACTCCTGTCTATATAAAGTTCTTACTGGTGACTCAGGGCAACATTCAAGGGACACAGTGGTGAGGGACTGATATGAATCTAAGACAATCCTAAATGCATGCTGGAGTCTGAAACCCCAGCTTTCTAGCATATTTATTAAGCAAAAATTGATTCAAATTAGTATGAATACCCATATTTTTTCATTTCTTATGCATTTATTTAATAATTATTTATTTTTCTCTATGGAGATAGGGCAAGGAAATCTCTAAGATGAGGTTGAGGACAGAAGCAAGTAGAATTAATAGATCAAACAGGCTTCTAAAAATTTCACTATTAACACTTTGACTCACCTGAAAGAGAGCTCTGCTTCACTGCTTTGTCTATCCTGAGTTGTCCTGCAGAGCATCATTGCTAACACTGGCCCCGTGGATACTTGGTGTGCTCCGTGGTGTGCTGAGTTCATTTCCTTCACCCACTGCATACACATTGGCTGTCTCTGTAGACATGCCAGCACCAGCCATTATGATGGCACCCAGTCTTCAGAAGGGCCAAATGCCATGATAGCACTTCACAGACACGTGAGAGCATGAAAAATCCCAGTTAAAATTGGATTAGGAACTTTCATGAAATTTTACAACAGGTAAATCCTAAAGCTTTGCTTATCAAAGTATTTTTATTATCAAATAATTATTAAAAATTTGCTATTTCTAAGACAAAAGACAGTCACTTCTGATTACTTTTGTTGCTGGTTTTCTCCCATCTGCTGTCCCAGCTTGAACCTTTTCTCATCACCATAGTTACCATGTATGGGTGATAAAATATTACTATTATCATTATGGCACGATATCAGTAATTATATTGAAGACGGAAGCTAATTGTAAACAGCATCGGGGTTAGTTGGGAAGATAGTGAGATTTTAGATCCAAGTATGGTCATCTTTTCACATGGACATTTAGCTTTCACTTAGCCCCTCTCTCTTCCTCCCTCCTAATTCTCCTTCTTTCTTCCTCTTATTGTGACTCTCTATCTCTGCCACCCCTACTACTCCGTTACCTTACTCTTTTGCTTTTTCCATTGATTCAGACAAATGAACCCACCATTGCTTTGATATTGTCTCTGACCTAAGGTCATAGAGAAAAGACTCAAAATGAAAACAGAAATCAAATCAGTTCAATAAACAGATGCCAGAGGGTAAAATAAAATAAAGGCCAAAAAGACTGGTCCAAGTATCTCATTTTCTCCACAAAATACCTTTCAGTTTGAACAATGGTTTGTTTTTGCAGTCTTTTTCCTCCAGTGACAACAATGATGAGAAAAGAATGTTTCAAGTGATAAAATGTCTATGCCGAGAGCTAGAGAGAATTAGACCAGCACCACTTGCCAAATGGTCACAGTTGGTCAGCTGTAGCTGCTCAGAAGACTTGCCTTGGCCTGAGTGAGTTGGCTGCCTTCCCACAGATTCATGACCAAAGAAGAACTGCTGTGGAAATCAGGTTTCTCTGACTTTCCCTCTGAGTACCTGCCCTGAACAGCACACCTGTCAGCTGTGCCGCAGGCAGGAGCTTCTTGACGTCTCACTTAAAAGTGAGGGCTGAGTTCCCGCCTGCTGTGGAGTAGGAAGGAAAGGAGGCTTTATGCACAGGCAGCATCCTGAGAGGAGCCACAGCTGCCAGGCACCTGCGTGGAGCAAGTCAAACTTGGTAAAGGCTCATGCTTTTAGAAGTGTTTTGAAAGAAAATTTCATATGAAATTGCAAGAATATAGTTATTACTCAAACATTCTTGACAACAAAGAACTGAGACACAGTACCATATCACTTCCAATAAAAGTGATCGAAACGCATTTTCAGGATGCAATTGATGATCAAGGAAAGTAGAAATTATATGTTTGTGTTCTTGATAATTTGTTAAGTTTATTTCAGGAGTGAAGATAGAGAGAAAAAGGGAGACAGGACCATCAGGAAAGTTCCAGAATGCAAGTAGCTCCAGTGTTAATCTTGTACTTGAGAGCTTGTGCCATGGCTTCTCAGAGTATGAAGGGATTTAAGTAGGTCAAACAGCAACAGTGAACATTTTCTCCTAAGGCTCCACATGTTTCTCCATCCCAATACCAACTCCCACTGGCCTTACCCCGACAGCGCCTTTCACAGGTCACATGTGTGCTGTCAGCTCTTGATTTATCTCAACAAAACTCCTTAGTCTCCAGCTATCAGAGTGGTCTTCAGTTCCCAAAGATTAGAGAGAGTGTGGGTAATTCCTAGCACTGCAGAAGTTAGGCAACTTAATGAGTGTTAGTTTGTCACTTTGGAAAGTGTTTGATAACTGAACCAAAGATACAAATTGTTTTAAGTCAAAGTATGCTGAGTGTAGAGCCATTTCTTAGCAGACTTGCCTTCACACCATCCCTGATCTAGGTGCTGTTAATACAAAGGACAATGGCCCCTTACTCGACAGAACTCATCAGTTTTGCTGAGGGTGACAGTAACCAGTTGTGGTAGATAAACCATTAACAGATGATTTTATAATCTAAGCTGAATAGAGCTTCTAGTAAAATGTTTTACAGGCAGAAGTGAAGATGGGTTGACTGGCTCCCACGATGATCTTCTCTTGACTATTTCACCTTAATTATCTCTAGATGTGCACCTGCCTGATAGGACCCAGAATACAGTTGGCCATTAATCAATATTTGAATCCAGCCAGCATACATCTCTGGTCTGCTTTTAACAGGCAGTAAGTGTGGGTCTATAGGACACTGTACAAGAGAACAATTGAGTTCTTGGCACCCCTATTTAATCATGTCAGCTAAATTAGCATTAAGCATGCTGAGTCAGGCAATTGTGGAAAGTTTCTAGTCCAATGTAAATGGTTTTGTCTATAATTAAATGTAAATAATTATGTTGTTTTAAAGTACAGAGATTAATGAATCCACTAACTAGTCTCTTGAAAGCGCTAGTTGCTTCTAACTAAATCCTGGAAGAGGTATTTCTCCTATGTTTAGTCTTATCTGCAGAACTTTGCATGGCCACAATCCCAGATAGCTGTGACTCATCCTTAGTGAGAACAGGAAATGCATCTGAATTCCGCTGGCAGCACAGAAAAGTGGACCTCCAGGTTTGTATCAAGGTGTTTAGCTAGGTATATACTTGTGTGATCAATGGCTTCCCCAGCAGAGAGAGACAAGAGCATCTAGGCTCTCCATACTTCCAGAGAATAAGCCCCAACCTGGCATCAACTCAGATCCATAGAGAGCCAAATACCTGATCCACACTCCAAGGCTTCCTGAAATTGCTTTTAGTGAATTGCATTTTGTCATGATGTCATCAGGCTATATTTAGAAGTATTATATAAAATGGCCCAGTAAAACCTGCGGTTCCATCTATTATAGGCATGCTGGTGAGAAAATTGTTACTTTCCACTGTGTCCTCTTAACAGCAATCCTGGTGGTGACTTCCATGTGGTCTTAGTATCAAGAATGGTTTTGCATCTCCTGGGTAGTGGCTTTCATCTTACAAATACTGGGTGATGAGTAGCTGACCACATTTTCTAGCAGAGAAAAAATGTGTTTCCCTGCCTGTTTTCCGAAAATGTATTCCCAAATGTTCTGATATTTTGTAAAAGATACTTTCCATTTCATGTTTTCATTTCATTATAACCCTTAAATGAGTGAAGGATATTCTAGGGCAGGAATCAGCAAATTTTTTCTATTAAAGGGTCATATGGTAGATATTTTAGACTTTGTAGGCCACGTGTGTCTCTGTTGCATATTCTTTTCCCCCCACACTGAACATTGCAAAAAAAAAATCCTTAACTCATAATAAGCTTACAAAAATGAGAGAAGACTACACTTAGCTCATAGGCTGTCATTTGCCAACCCCTCTTGTAGGATTATCAAATGACCTTTCATTTCTGAAAATTGCCATATGATAGCAGGGTCATCACACTTGTCCCGTTGTAATGTTTGGCTGGGTGCCAAATGACACTGTTTGCACTGACAGGAGCTAATGAGAAAATAAAGAAGGCTAACATTAACTGTAAATGACATATTTGGTTTAAGTGAAGTCCAAATGTTATAAAGGCAACTCTACCAATGGACATTTCAAAGCAATTCCAAGCATGGGGAGAGAATTAACACAGCCTACAGATCCCAGTGGTGGCACAGGGATGTGAATTTGTTCTGTAGGGAGTGGAATTCTGTTCCTTTTTCATGGTGTGAGAGGAAATTTTATTGCAGCAAAACAGCAGACTTTATCATATTAAATGAATGGCATTAATTTGATGTCAGTGGCTCTGTAGTTTTGTTTATATCCAAGTTAGTAGTTTTATGTTGACTGGTAACTATGTGACAGCCTTGCAGAATCCATAACCTCACTGCCCCTTGCTTCAGAAACCAGTTCTGCCACTTACTACCTTGGCACCTGTGTGTAAGGTACTTAAAATTGACTCATTATGTTACATGAAGCCCTCACGACACATCATGCTTCCATCACCATAGATCTTGTTCATGCACATGGATTTACATTATATATATTTAAATAAGGAATGATAGAAATAATCTGAAAATTGAGGAAGCTGTTCAAGAGCAAATTATACTTTTGAAAGGTTCTCATACACTTTTCGAAGTTGAGAGCAGATCTAGTTATTAAGATACACATTTTATCCTTCTTCCTCAGTTTTTTATTAAAATTAACTTGAAGCCCTGTTTTTATTTTTGGATAAATTTTTCCCTTTAACACACTCCCACTTCATTAAACATACATTCATGTATCCTATGACAAATGTGTCTTAAGTTTTTAACTTATTTTTAGGTAGAAAAAATAAAATATGACTATAGCAAAAGATCCTAAGTTCAGATGGTAAATGTGATGGGGTGACAAATTCAAGCCAGTCTCCAGAGTTCCTGAGTTATAGATTTTCAGTGGGAACTGAGGGTGTGCTTGTCTAGAAGTTCCAGGGGAGGTGGATGACTCATACTATTATTGTCTGCAATGTTTCATATTTTTTACAAAAACATATAAATTAAATGTGATCCGGAAAGATGCAGAGAAAACACAAAATGCTTGTTGCCTCTGTAGAAGGGAGAAGAGGACCCAAACTGGAATTGGATAATTAAAAGTGAGCAAACAACTGAGGCAGAAAGGTGTGAAAGAAAAAGAGAGAGAAGATGAGGGGAGTAGATGAGGAGAGAAAAAGGGAAAGAAGCACAGTGGTGGGCAAAATCTCCATGCTTTCCTAAATTCTTTATAGAACAGTATGTCTGTGTTTTCTGTTTGGAAACATTCACAAGACCAAAAATTATTGGAAATTTTTTTTATATATTTAATGTATTTTTCAATGGGTGTGTATGTGTGTGTGTTTCAGGATTCTTTTTTCTGTGATCTGTCAGCTTGTGTCTCATCTTGTGTAATTTGTTAGTCCTGAAATTCATCCTATTTCCTCTCTCGCACATACTCTCACCCATGAACTGCTTTCAAAAATATAGTGGGAAGAATTCATTCATTACTGGAAATAAACTAGAAATAACAGGGCTACAAAATACTATTATGGAAAATAAAGAGGAACATCAAATGGTAAAGTACTCCAAAAAGAAAACAAATTGTGACAAAGCAGAAGAAAACTACGATCAAATATTTATAACAAAATTTAAAACATACAAACAAAATCTATTAAAGTAATTGTCTCTGAGAAACAAAAACATAATACAGGATACAAGAACTCAGGGAAGAGATGACAAAAAAACACAATATATGAAATACAGGCTGGCAGATTACAGAGAAAAGTAAAGATTCAAAAGTACCACAAAAAAGGAAGGCACAATTAGCACACGTATAGGAAACAAAGACTTTCGTGACCATAAATGACAGAAGGAAAGATTGAAGAAAAAAGGCAATTTAAAAAATTCTTTTAAAAAATGATTAGAGGGAGAAAATGATTAAAAATGTAGTACAGCAAAAGAATCAAAGAAATCCTCCAAATTAAAGATAGAAATAATAGAACAGAATTACTACTTAAAATATAATTCAGTAAAATATTCTTGAAGTAGTGATTTAGATCTATACATTGCACAACTATACCATTCCTAAAGAAAAATTGATTCAGATGATCAAAATTGAAAACATACAAGTAAAATTGTTAATCTAGAAAAAATAAGTCTTTTGAGCAACCTACCGTAGTAAAAAGAGAAAGTCATTATAAAACCAAGGAAAGTGGTGAAATCCAAATCAATTCACTTTAAAATTTTCTAACAACTCTGAAAGAAAGATCTGGAGCAATAACAAGAGTCTAATCAAATAAAAAAAATACAGACAGATTGAGAGAGCTTGTTTATAACAAGGATTTTTGTGGCCTATTCAAGAGTACAACACAAGGAGAAAAATAAAAACAGACAATAGGAAATAGGGAGATAGATCTTTTGCAAAGGGAAGGGGACCACGAGATACAAGGAGGGAGGGAGAGAAGTGGGTGAAACAAGAATTGAGATGTGTTATGTGCATGTACCAACTCCCCAAGAGGAATGTAATCATTATGTACTGCAAATGTATACAAGTAAAAAATAAAAATTGGATTAATCTATCCAATGAACATAGAAAGAAAGGATAACAAATGTGAGATTAAGATCAGAAATGAGTAACAGTGGGGAAACAAGTAATAGGAAAAGTGAAGGTTTGTAGAAGGAACAGATAAGTGAAAACAAAGATGGTAAGTAAAAATATTTCTATGTATATGGGATAAATTTAGAAAGAACACTATAGTGTGTGTATTTACTGATATCTCATTTTGCAATTTGAAGAAATCTATTCTCTCATCCGTTTATGGACTGGGACCTGCAGAGAAACTGCTGTGTCTGTCTCTGACCTTAAAATGTTTCCAATACTACATCAATATATTAAAACGCATGTGGTAAAACAGAAATAAAAGCTATAATTTCTATTACTAGTACTATTCCTTTAGAGTTTCTATCCTAATTCATGACTATCATTGGATTTTACATATTTTATAGCATTAGATCATAACAATAACTCCAAAAATAAATACTATTCCCCTTTGCAGATAAGAGTCAGAGAGAAGGTATAATTGATTTAGAGTCACATAGCCAGAAATTGGCAGAGTCAATATTAGACCCCAGTTCTGAATGAGTTGAGAAGTTCTCCTGTTTCTCACATATCAAGTGACTTCTGCATCCAATTTATGTTCTGTGCATCTGAAGCATCAAGTATCTGCATCCCAGAGTAAACACTGTGGGACTATTTCTTACACACACACACACACACACACACACACACACACGAATCAGTCTTAACTTGTCTCCTAGTTGTCCATAGATCCCATGACATACCTGGACTCGGCCCACCAGATTTTTTCCCTTGCTCAAGAATGAAGCTTTGTGTGAACTGTAGCATGTGAATCTAATCTAATCCTAATCTAATCACCACATCCAGAGTTGTCCAGTGACTTTATTTCACTTCCAGCATGGGATCTAATAACTGATGGAGTGAACATCAGCCCAGCTGGAAAGAGTGGTTTGACAGGAAAGTCTAGGCAGCTTTCCATTTTTCCCCATCTACGTAAAACAAAACAAAACAGAATCAGAACTAATTTCATTGGCCAGGGATACTGTTTCGAAATTTCAGCCATGACAGTCAGTGGCTACCTGAAAAACTATTTAAACATTTCAATAAGTCAAAATAGATGGAAAAGGTGTCATCTGTTGACTTTACCTTTTAAATGTGGGTAATACCTACAGCTTTTCCTAAGACCCAGCAAGCTTTCTTAAATGACACAATAATATTGATTTCTTTCAAGTTTTCTTAAAACTTGAAGAACATCCACATTATGTGTATTTGACAGTGTTCTAAGAGCATGAGCGATTTTACATTCTAGTACCCTAGTAACCTAGTCTTCAAGAAGTCATAAAATTCTTTTGTCAATTAAAAAGTCCTGGTAAGTCATAGAGCCTAGAACACAGTGAGCACTTAATGAATGTTTTCAGAAAAAATAGGTAAATAAACAAATGAATTAATGAACTACGAAAAATTCTGAAAATCTTTGGGCAACATACAAACTCCTTGTATCAGTATTCTCTTACTATGTAACAAGTTGTTACCAATTTGTGGGCTAAAAACAATACTCATTTGTTAGCTGACAGTAGTGAAGTCAGAAGCAGCACAGCATGGGTGGGTTCACTGCTAAGGAAATCCCAATTCAAATGCCAAGTGTTGGACAGGTTGGATTCTTTTTGGATCCTCTTCAGAAAAATAACACAAGAACATTCTCCCTGTCGAATTTCATTTCCTTGAGGCCATTTCACTGAGTTTCCTATTTCTTTGCTGACTTACAGCCAGTGGCTGCTCTTAGCTCCTGAAAGATGGCACACATTTCTACCACTTTGCTCCCTCCTTAATTCAGCTAAAATGGTGGTTCAAATTCTTCTCCTGCTTTTCATTTCTTGCTTCTTCTGTAGTCAATCATAAGAAGCACTCTACTTTTGAAAAGCTTGTGTGATTAGTTTAGGCTCACCCCCATGAAATCCCTATCTTAAAGTTAGCTGTGGCATTACCCAATTAAAGTTTATGAAATTCACATTCCAAGGGATTATGCAGAGGATACAGCAGCTGATGGAAAATCTTGGAGGCCATCCTAGAATTCCTGCTACTGCTCCATGGAAAACTTTGTTATAGGAAACTCCGGGGTATACTAGAGAGTGCCCTTGCTGAAGTCACAATTTGATATTCCCAAGCATGCTTGACTGTTCTACTGGAAAATCCTAGGGTTCAAAACCAATAGATCATTTTACTTTCCCTTTATGGTTTTTGAAATGTATTTTCTGACCTTGCACTATGTACTTCTGAAATAGCCACTTGAACAGATAGAAAAATGCTATTTCCTCCATGTATTAAATGAGTGGAATACAAATGTAGACAGAAATGGAAAATATCCTTCTAGAAAATCTAAGTAACACTTGAGCCCTTTCCAACCTGTCGTGCTGAAATTGAATTTTTATATTCATTTTAAAGGTTGACCAAGGGAAATAATACTGCACAACACAGAGCCAGCTAGTGTCAGAGGACCTCCTATCTTCATATTTTCCATATCAGAGCAATAGAGGTCATCTCATGACTTAAGAGAAATGGAAAATACAGAACTGATTTTTATTTGAGAATTTTTCATTTGTACAAAGCACTAGGTACTTTGAGCACAGATGTTATCCTAATAGCTACTTATTGAAAAGTTCATTTTCAGACAGCTAACTGATGATGAAATCTGGATTATTACCAGCTCTCCGTATTCACTATACCTGTTTTATGTATTTTATATGCACTTGAAACCATTTTTATTTAGGGCTCTAATCTTGTGAGGGATTTCTTTCTTGTTTACAACTCAAAGTCTTCAACGCAGAAATGATTTGGTTCACAGAAGTGGTAAAACAAAATAATAAGATGATTTATTTGTATGCTTTTATACCCAACTATAGATAAGCTTTAAAAGATGTTATCATTATGCAAAGTGAAGAATAACACAGGGTCAGACTCCTATGTGGCCATCAGTACTCAATATCCAGTTCAACAAGGCAAAGTATCCCACATACTACCTCATTTTTCCTCCAGAATACATGGGAAGTATAGTTGCCTAAAACGAAGTTTAAGAAACAATTGTAACTCCTTCCGGCTGGATGACATTAGAGGTGATGGACCATTCATTCCAAGATGCAGACTTTTTAGGAGTCAGAGTAAATATTAAATTCATGCTTTTACATTGGAATTAGATTTTTACTAATTTGAATAAGAAAATGTGTTCTGAACTCTTTTTATATATTTGCTTAATTCTCCCAACTCAATGATTAATGTAGATGCTCTTATTATACTGACATAGTAGGTTTTAATAATGTATATATATATGAGAATAATTCAAGGGATCAATCACACACATGCACGTATATTCACACACAAAAACGTAATTTTTAAATGTAATTATTTATAAAACAGTGCTAATACAATTTTCTTTTGTAATGATGGGATCTGTGTCCATCTGGGAATCATCTCCTGAAAAATAAAGAATAGCTTCAACAGTGGAAACAGTAAGCCATGAAAAAGAGCTAATGTTTATTAGGTGCCCCGACTCGCACAGCATACAGTCCGAAGCTAAGGAGAGCAGTGGGAGATGAAGAAAATTGAAGAATAACAAGAAAGGAAGATACATGCCAAGATTAAGCTTGAAAGCTGAAACCAGGTGGAACCATAGCCTGATGAGCTAATGGCCACCTGGAGTCCAACGCACTCTTCATTTATGGTGTAACACAAACAAGAGAGAAGGCGGGACGATTCCAGCTCTGTATCCCACGTGGTCCACGTGGCCTAGGCTGAATGCAATGTGATTGTCTCATGATGAGGCATGCTCAGAAAAGGAACAAGGAAGAAGGATACATAATGTAACTGTCTCCTGGGGCAGTGCCATCCAGGGTTTACTATGTTAGTCAAATGACTATCTAGTCTATGGAGGACAAAGGGAGTAGGGATTAGGCAAAGGGTCATCTTCAGGCTCAGCCCACGGCGATCAGGCACTTGCAATGGAAAGGCAGTATGTCAAGGGCTTTCTTAGTGCTTCTTAGTGCTGTACCAGTTAATTTTCATAACAATATTGTTTCGATTTTACCTAGAGAAGCTCAAAGTTATAGAATGAATTCTTTTAGAAATGGTATACAATGATGTAGTAGTCAATTTGATTATAATTGTGCTGGGTTGAGAACAACTCAAAAGATAGTATCATAGTATCGGGATGAAACTTCATAGGGATTTCAAATTTAAGAAACTGGACATGACAACTTGAATGACTGGGTGAACAGAAGGTGTAAGTCGCAGACTGTATTACTGTGAATAAAAATGGGAAATGAGTCAACAAAAAATTACAGCAGAAACTAGGGAATAGCTACTGTAAGTAGTACAAATAAATCTTAAGAATCGCAACAGTATTCAATGCTAAGGGCTTAAAATATATTTTAACAGCTTTGTATACACTTGGTTTTCACTCCCAAAACAGTTTTTGATGCCTTGTTTCACATAAGCTATAATAAATTTATCTGCCCAGGGTCTTGTAATTAAGATCTTGCTTCTATTCTATCTGCCCAAAAATAATGTGGCTCTTTTTTGATCCCATATCTGATCACCAAAAGAATTCAGTCTCTCTTTCTACACAGAATGTATTTGTTATAAGTTGTAGAAAGATATTTTTTCTTTTACATGCTCTTTATCACAACTCATCACAAGCAACTGGCTAAATTAAAACTCAAACTAGTTAATTTTTTCTTGTTTATAACAAAACATGTACTGGTACATTTTAGAGATACATAATGACAACACTCATCATAGGGAATTTGCACCTGTACATGGTACATCCTGCCTCTGGAAATTTCTGCCGAAGTTCCTCTTACAAAGCTTAAATGTAAGAAGGGGATTTTCAAGTATTTACAACCAAATTTCTCCTTTTATGAGGATCCCTATTAACCACCCTCAGCCTTAAGTCTTTCATAAGAGAATTGCTAACACCTTTTTCTCAAGATTTGTAAAGAAAATTTTGAGGAATTAAAAAGTCAGATGTCCCCCTAGGAAAAATGTACAGCCCCGTATAGTGTGCTTTTGGATCAGGAAAAACTAGTGTATGTTGTCCAAAATGCTGCTCTGAATGATCTAAACCACATCCTCCCAATTTACATACCAACCCAACATAGGTACATGTACAACTTAAACAGTGTTAGACAAATGCCTACATAATCCACACAAAGATAAAGAAGTAGAACTCTACAAGAATCTCGATGATATTCTCAATGAAAAAATCTTCCTGTCTAGCTTAGATTATTCAGTGTCTCAACTTTTAAGGTGATAATTTTTTATTTTTTTACTTATAGTTTAATATCCAGAGTATACCTCTACAAGCAACATAGTTTACTACATCTGATGGTTATTTTTATATTGCTGGAGTTATGCAATATGTAATTTTATTAAACTTACTGATGTATAATTGACATACAATAAGCCATACTTCTTTAAAGTGTGTAGCTTGAAAGTTTTGATGTATAAATATAGCCACCCATGAAATAAGACAATGAAATATCCATCACTCTTAAAAATTTCTATATGTATTTAATCTTTTCTTGGTACCCCTCTCTGCCACAATCTCAATTCTTACTAATCTTTGGTCTGCATGTCAGTATAGACTAATTTACATTTTACAAAATTTGAAAGTGCATTTTTCATTTAGACTGATTGTTTATAATTCATATGTGTTCACTAGCTCATTTCTTTGTTGTGCTGAATACTACTTCATTGTATGTTAATACTACAATCTCTTTATTCACCTGTTAATGGACATTTGAGAACTTTGTATAGACATGTTTAGTTTTTTCTGTTGGGTAAATGTATACAGGTTAAAAGTCTGTGTCACATTGTTAATCTATGTTTAACTTTTTAAGATATTACCAAATGATTTTATTAAGTAATTTTACTGTTCTTTATTCACATTAGGGTTTTAGATATTCCACCTTCACCAACTTTTCTGTTTTTTAGGTCAGTATCATTGATAGTGTTATGTCAAGTGTCACATAAAATTGCCATCTATCATTGAGATTGAGATGTTGAATTTCCTGAATATAATTTGGATATGTCTATTTTTTCTTATAATTTTATAAAATCTTTCTTCATATATTTTGAAATTTTGTTTTTAGTTTCATAAGTATTTAAGGTTGTGTGCTCTTGGTAAATTTATGCCTTTATCATTAAGGACAATGTTATTTCCTCTGAGATCTACTTTGTCTAATATTAGCTACTTCACCTTTTTTTTTTTTTTTTACTGTTCTTATCTGGTATAATTTTTTCACCCTTTTATTTTGAATATATTTATGTTTCTACATTTAAAGTAGATTGGCAGCACATAGTTGAGTCTTGCTTTTTTAAAATCACCCTGGCAATATCTACCATTTATGTGTTGTATCTACAATTGTCATATGAGGTAAGTATTATTACAGATGGATATAAATATTTCAACTATTTTTTCTTCTACCATTTGCTCTTGTTTTTTTTCTTTCTGGTTATTTTGTATTGACAATAATTTTAACACTAAATTTTATGGAATTTTTTATGTCTTTTAATTGTACTAGGGCCTTTCAGGCAAATAGAATCAATGGTATATGTGTGAATATATATCCCCAGAGAGAGAAAATTTTTAAGGAATTCGCTAACACAACTGTAGAGTTTAGTAAGTTCATCACCTGCAGAGTAGGCTGGTGGGCTGGAGGCCCAGGGTATAAATGAAGTTTAAGTGCAAAGGTAGTTTGCTGATAGAATTTCCTCTCTGGGGATGTCTGGCTTCTCCTTAAGCCTTCAGCATTATGGAATGGAATAATCTTCACTAAACCTCTGCTGACATAAATATTCATCTCATTCAATAAATAAATACCTTCACAAAGACAGCTTTAATACCAGATTTTTTTTCCAATACTGGGGATCAAACTCAGGACCTTGTGCTTACAAGGCAGATGCGGCATCACTGAGCTAAATCTCTGCCCTGAGACAGCTTTAATACTGTTCAATCAACTATCTTGGTCCTATGTTGTAGTCAAGTTGACAGATAAAATTAAACATCACATGAGAATTTTATGTGTTTTATTGGGAGTTTCTACCAAATATCTTTAACCTGATATTAACTGTCTATTATATTTCCTAACATACAATGAAAAAAAAAATCTTACAGTAGTAGACTTCCTTTTCTCTGAACTGGCTTCTATGCTGTTGTCTTCACATATTTTATTTTTACATATGATATAAACTCAAAATATTATTTTTCTTTAAATAACTAGTTATCTTTTAAAGATACTTAAATAATGAGAGAAAGTTTTTATGTACCCATGTATTTACCACTCTTATTGATCTTCATTCTTTGTATGGGCTTCTATTGGTGCCATTTTTCTTGTGCTTGTATGATTTTCTTCAATATTCCTTGTACATGTATGTCTTTCAGCCTTTGACATACAAAAATGGATTTATTTTACCTTTATTTAACTTGTTTATCAAATATGTTTGCACTTGATAAATAATTCTAATGTCACTTTTTTCAAATATTTCTTCCATTGTCTTCTAACTTGTCTTATTTAGCAGAGAAATCTGCTGTTATCCTTATAGCTGCCTCTGTGTACATGACATGTTCTGTCTCCAGAACTTACTTCATTTTAAGAATATTTTACTAATAGAAATAAAGATAAGCAATATATTTATTTTCCAACTCAGCATGTTCTTACCTTTTCCTGTTGGTTCCAAATTCTGCTTGTCAAATAAATCATCATTTGAGTTGATCTCTGTCTCTCTCTCTCTCTCTCTCTCTCCTTCTTCTGTCTCAGAAAATTAAAATAATTGAAATGGCACTTGCAATATTTTGCCTATAGACCAGCTTGTCCAGATCTGTAGGATTGTTGAACACATTATTGATCCTTTTAGTATTATTATTGCTTTTTAACCTGTATTAACATTCTATTGAAAATTTTCCCAAATTTTATTGTATGTTTGCTGTCCTTACAGGTTCTATTTGCTACCTAGTTCAAAAGCAGATGTCATTTATTCTAAATTTTGTTACAGCAGCACTTTAATTCTAGTTATAAACTTATACAAAAATTAGCTATTTCCTTATACAAAATACCCCAGAATTTAGGGACTAAATACAACAAGCATTTGTTTATTTGGCTCATGATTTTATGAGTCAGCTGAGTAGATATGCCCTTAATGGCTCAATTGATATCTGCATTGCTCACTCAAGTATCTATGTCAGCTGGAACCTGGATGATATAGAATGGTGTGTCATACATGTCTGATAATTGGCAGGCAATTGGGCAGGAAAACTAGCCTATGCTTCACATGACAATAGAAGACCATTGAAGGATGACAAGCCCTAAGACACTAGTGGCTTTCAAACCTCTGATTGCAACACTTCTGTGACTGCTTCAAGCAAGTCACATGGCCAAGCTTACCATAGATATGGAAGGGATTTACTCAAGGAAAAGGACTCAGGAAGAGAGAAATTTTGGGTACTTTTTTGCAGTCTAATACTTATGCTTAAATCATGAAATGTTTTCGTCTATTACCTTTTTAAAAATTTTATTGTTTTTCCTTTACCTGGAATGTCTTATTTTTTTGGTATGTGTATATGTTCATTTTCATGGTTTCTCTTACACTTGTCATAGACAAATTTTTAATATGAATCGTGGAACTCTTAGAAATTTCTTAGATAATAGAAATGTCAGAGACTTAACCAAATATTTGGAATATTTACCAAAGAATGTGGTTCTTAAGCTAGTATAATGATGTTTTAAAGAGTTTTTAACATAAAGAAATAAACCTTGTTAAATTGATTGAAGATATGGGAAGTGGGGGAAGGTAAGCTCCTTTCTTCTTATACTTTTAGTGTAGGCAATATCTTTGCAACTTCAATATATAGGATGTCAACTTAGTATGCAGAAAACCATAGTTCACTTGTGGAATATTTTTGTTTGATTTTTTTAACTTGTGAATTTAGTAGGAAGATGTATAAATTCTTTGAGAAGTTCTGACTGCACATTATTAAAAGGGCCTTAAGGCATGGCTTGTTCCTTAACTGAAGCCTGGATAGAAATAATATACATTGTACAATGATCAAGAAATTCTCATATCAACTATTCCTTCTTCCTCATTACAGAATTTTATATTAAACCCCGAGAAGTCCTTTTCATGTGGCTGAAAAAATATATCTTTTCCATTTTGTTTGCTCTAAATCTATCAAGCATTTATAGATATCTTCGCACTCTCTCTTTCTCTCTTTCTTCTCTTTGCTTCTCTTCTCTTATTGATAGTTACACTCAGCTATTCTTTTTTTGAAAAATCAGAACCTCATTACTCTTTGCAGAAGTTTAATAGCCTTTTTGTTTATGCCCTTATATAAACTTCTTTGTAAGCACAGATTCTTGGTAACTATATTATTTTGGAGTCTGTTTTCCTTCAGTGTGAGGAAGAAATTTCCTTGCTATGAGATGCTGAATTCTTGAGTTCTATTGTGCCAGAGTGCCTTTACTCTGTTTTCTTAGAGCAGAATCTCATTCAGAGGACCTAGATCCTGTGTATTCTGTTTATCTTCCACTACATACTAAAATACTGGGCTGGACAACATGCTTCTCTTTTTGGTAAGAGTACTTGTTGATTAGAATTCAAGGTACCCCCCATTAAACAAAATAAACAGCAATTATGATACATCTTGGAATTTTTTTTGATATTTTTCTGATATATTCAGAGTTTTACTTTTAATACAATGTTTTTACAGTTGTATGAATTATTCCTCCATGTCTTTACATGTACCTCTGTTTCCTGGTCTTTTGTAGTTCATGGTTTCTTCATTAATTAAAAATATTTACTAGTTTGTTATTTGTTATGCCCTATGATAAATGAAGGAATATAGTAGTAAATATGATATCCAATTAAAAGTTTCTTTCCCCACAGAGTTTACAGTCTAGTGAGCTATACATACAAATAAATGAACTATTGTGATACCAAGTAAACTCTTTAAGGGAAGAATAAAATATTGTGTAAGGAAGTATACAGTAAAAACCCTTTAAGTAACGGGAAGTCTATAATTTTGCAGAATAGCCCATTTTATGCTATCACCAGATACTTAAACCTTCTTAAGTAAGAGAATGCAATTAGGAACTTAATCAACTACCTCATTAAAAATGCAATAGTTTTAAAGGAATAAAATTTCAATGTGAAAGTTTTTATTAAAAACATTATGCTAAAAAATGGAAATGATTTTTTATCAACTTGAACACTATAAATATAAAAGTAACTGTTCTAACATTTGTCAAACTACTTATGACCTAAATGCTCAATAATAAATAAGGTATTTTTTAAATTGGAAACAATGGTTTTGATTCAACAAGAATTTAAATTTTGGTAGCAAATTAATCATTACCCATTAGTCATACACTAAATGTTAATGCACATTAGAAAATATCTGCACACATAGATACATAATTATCTAGTTTTATTCCAAAAAGGTTTTTCATTAAGCACTTCTTTAATAGTGCTATAAAATAAAATGAGTTTGAGAAGAGTAGGATAAAAACTCTAAAAAGAAAATTAAATTGCAGGCAGAAAAGACAAACTCTTTAAATATCCTAAATGTAATAAAGCATTTAATACTCTTACACAGCATTTTCAGAAAACCTCTCCAGAGTGCCTAAACTATTTTCATCTGTACAAAGTGTCTAAAAAATAAACTGCTAGCAGCAAATTGGCAGGGACGTGTAGGCACTTGAAAGGGAATTTATATGTATAAATCCAATTTTTACCTTGAAACATGAAAACTGCCTTACTAAGATGTAAGATGCAAAAAAGGATAGATGTTACAGTTGTAAACTACTGGCCTATACAGCAGCATTTCAAAAGGGCCCTTTTACTACTTGCACAGTAAGTACATCTCTGGAACAAGGCCCCTCACACTGACTCTCGAAACAGTGCTTATAACTATGAAAAATTGCCCTGAAAAGCAACTTCCACGAACATAGCATCTTATAGAATACAATAAACTTATAAACTTACATTTCATTTTAGTCTGGAATATAGAGGATATTTTATTTAGCCCATGTTGATGAAAGAGATGCTATGATAGTAAGGGAATTGTCTGAGGCCATGTAATAGATATGAGAAGACAAATAATTGATCTAAGTTCACTAACTTCTAGTCTAATAGACTTTCCTCTCCAGCAAATGGCACCTCTTCTGGTAATCCACCCATCATATCCAAGTTCCTGGGAAAAAAACTTCAAGAAATTATCACTGACAAGATATCATTAGAAAACCACAATATACATTCTAAATGAGCAAGAATTGGTCTTTTAATTTTTTGTACATTCATAACTGAACAGGATGGAAACTTGCCAGGGTAAATTTGTTGAAGTTGGTAATGAAATCCCTCATCTTATAATACAGTTTTTATGTGTTTTTAACTATAAAACTAATGTGTGCTCATTACAGAAATATGAAAAGATATAGATTATAATAAAAAATTAAAAGATAATAATTACATTTTCCCTTTATTGTGATTTTCTTTTTTAAAAAATGCTAAAGTGCCAAAGACCTGGCATTTTTTTATCAAACTTTTCTGAAAGTCACAATAAATAAATGTAAAATATGTTATCATCTCAGCTGTGCTCTTAAATTGTCTGAAGTTAATTTATAACCAGTGTTATCTTGAGAATACATGTTATCAAATAAACTTACAATGATCCGAGTTAATTGCCAGATATATGAGCACACCTCATCCTAGAATCCTAGATAATTGCTTTTGAATAGGGCTCCTCCTCATCTGGGAACACTAATACCAACTTCTGAAAGTTTTTTCTGCATAGCTGTTTGAGAAACAAGTGGATCATGAGTCCATCCCAAGGTTGTCAGCAGTGGTCAAAGAATCCTATAGTAGGATAAGGGAGGGAAGAAAGGAGGAAGGGAGGGAGGGAGAGAGGGAAGCAAAGAAGGGTGGTAGAAGTAGTTCTGTGCTAGTTATTAATCCACAGAGGAAGCAGTGTGGACTTACACAGCTAAGAGTTGGTGCTGAGTTCCTCTCCAGCCTGAGGGACTGTGACTTCCTTTGCCCAATCTTCTCCCAGTACTTTTTTAACCTCTTTGTCATCCTAATCCTCTCTTTATTATGCAAGAGGCCTCATTACTCCTGCCTTCCAGGTGATAAAAGGATAAAGGACTAGTAGTCAAACACTACCTCCAACCTCTCCTGCCAAGCTGTACCTTTTTCCTAATATGTATACCCAGACTCCACAGTAGTGTAGATGAGGACTTACAGAAAATACTATAGCCTTTGCAAGTGGTAGTTTCTCACCAAGAAATGCCCTTCTTGTTTCAAAATTGGCAAATTCCTAATAGACCTGCTGATATTTTCTTTCCTACAATTCTTCTGAGCCACCCGGTCTCCATTTCCTTCTCCAATAAAGAGTTAACATTCTTTTCATGACAGACCATGATACATACATCACACTGTTTCATAATGATACATTCATGCATCTTTCTTCTCAATGGAGCTGTGAACTCATTAAGAACAAGGAAATGCCTTATACATTTTTAAAGTCCTTTTTCCCAACATACATAACTTTACATTCAGTAACTTTGTGTAGTACATGACTGTATAATAAATAAAGAAAGAAGCAAGGGGGGAAACAAAAATGAGAGAAAGAAGGAAAGAAAAAGGAAAGAGAAGTAGGACTTTTTCTTTAATATTGAAAGTGCTTCTAGGTTGAAAGGGGCCATCATATAGAATAAATTATCCTGCATTTGCCTACTTGCCTTGTCTACTAAGCACAGCATAAAGAATGTTACTTCCCCTTCTGATATAGTTCTCTGAGGAAGAAGGGAAGAGAACTTTAACTTGAAAATCTATTTCATCGTGAATTTTTGTATTTCCCAGAATAGATCAGTCAAATAAACCCTGAGACGGTGAGTTCTCTTCTCTATTCAGTTATGACTTAGAGAAGATCATGTCACATTCCTCCCCTTCCATTCGCCATATTCAAAATGAGGCACTTGACCATGATAAGCCATTCCAACTCAAGCAGACTAATGTTCTGGGATTGTCAGTGACTTGAATGTCAAAGTGTAAAGAAATTTTAAAAATCTATTCTAAGATGGCTAAAACAAAAAAAAAAATGAAATTATTTAGAAGATGCAGGCTTATACTGTTCTAGGACGCGAGTGTTGAAAATCCTGCTACTTTTCCATGATCAAGCGCCCTCCCCCATCTGCCCTTAGGTACAGTTAGATGTCATTACACCTGATCAGCTCTCCTGAATCCAGCAATTAATACTTACAAAACCATCTCATTCTGTCACTTGACAGGGGACTTCTACCTCCTGTTTAATCACTACTATTTACTCAATTTCCAGAGCAGAGATCAGAACATAGTTTGCATTTGATTACCATTTCTTCACTAACATATTTCCAGGATAAAAGAACTGTCAGGTTCCCTTGTGTTCTTAGTCTTACTTTCTCGGCTGTATCCTATGTATGCAGTATAATTCCCTTTCTTTTTCTCCTCCTCGTCCTTTTACTCTATTATTGCCTGTGTCCCATAAAACTTGGATAAGTCTTTTTAACCTTTACAAAATGCATAAGCTGTACTTATTCTAAACTACCTTAGCAGAAACATTTAAATTCTAATCTTTTTTAGAGTTAGCCATCTCTAGCTATTGAAAAATTGCATTTTAAGCTCTTCTTATATAGTTCTTATAAGAGTAGTCTAAATTGAGTCTATAATTCCTCACCTCCAACTCCTATTGCTACCATATCTTTTAAACTCTCCTTGCTTAGATCACCTTTTGTTCTCCCTTGTTCTCACTGTTGCTAAAATGTGGATTTTTAATTAAACTTCTTTAATTTTTAATTAGCTAGATTCACATGCTCTCGTACAAAAAGTGGAGAGATCCCCATGAACCCATTTCGCCCAAAGGTAGCATCTTGTAACACTTCAGAGAAAAACCACAATCAGGATGTGAACATTGATGCAATCCACTGACCTTCTTAAGATTTTCCCAGTTCTCCTTGTACCCATTTGTGTGTGCTGTCAAAACTACATTTTGTTTACATATCTACAGAATGCTTTGCAGTCATGACACATATTAATTGCTTCATTACATTCATCAGTGCTTACTGTGAACCAAGTATTCATTTAAGGTTTTACAAATATTGGTCAGGGTCATCATTGTACTAGCTTTATGGAGTGAGGATATTATCATTAGTTTTTTATAGATAACAATGGCGGCAAAGAGAAGTGAAGAAATTTCCTCAAAGTCACACATCTAGTGTGATTAGTAGAGCCTAGAAGCAAACCCACTCAGTCGGTTTCCAGAGTCTGTGCTTCTAACTCTTCTTCTTTGTAATTTCTATGGATGTGACTGAAGTCTGCTGAGTGTGGGAGTGGGAACTATAATTCTTTGCATGGCTCCTCTTCCCTGGTCCTTTTGGTATCATAGTCAGCTGCTTCTTGTGCCTCTCTGAATCCTTCCTGGACATCTTCATGGACCACTCATCCCATTCTCATGATTTTAGTGTTGCTTTGCCCCAATGCTGTGTATTCAACTCCCTTATCTTTTTATTTTAATTTTTTTAGAACTTTCCTTTGGAGCTTTCTACACCTATGTGCTAAAGGGACACCAACTTGCAGCTATCAACTGAGACCTCACACCTAAATTCCAGATTCCTTTCTGATTGTTGGCTCTCCACATTCACAGAAGTGCTCTCATGTGCTTCAAGTTCCAAAGTGCCCTAAACTGAACTAATTCATCTCTTCCCCTTTACCTGGAACCCACAACACCCGTTCTCACACTATCCTAGACTATGTAGCTTATGAGCAGCAGAAATTAATTTCTTACAGTTCTGGAGACTGTGAAGACCCAAGATCCGAGTGCCAGCACATTCAAGATCTATGATAAGGGCCCACTCTTTGTTTATAGAAGGCCACATTTCCACTACACCTTCACATGGCAGAAGAGGAGAAGGAGCAGTTTGGGGCCTTTATTACAAGGGCAGTAAGCCTTTCTGGGAATTATCTACCCTAATGAGACCTACTATTTCTCAGAGACCCTTCATGTGCCTGCACATTGGAGATTAGGTTTCAACACATGAATTTTGAGGGCACACAAATATTCAATCCATAGTATTCTAGATTCCACAAAAGAAGGTCTTTTCTTTGCTTCTATTTTAAAATCAGATAATGATGCCTCCATTTGTTGTCACTGCAGTGTTCACAAAAGGGAGAAATAGTAATACAAGTAATGCCTTACTCCTATTTATTAATTTATAATCTACAATGGCTTCTGGTTCATTATTGATTCTGAACTGATGAGAGGGATTTGTTCAGCTTACACAAATAAGTCATAAAATGCACGGTGCCTGTAAGGGTAACATAACATGGAAAATACAAAAAGCAAACATTTCGGTCACTTTCAAGAAATTAAATGTGATTTTTAAATTAAGATAATGGTCCTTAAAAGGGGACATTAGTTGTAGAAAATAAAGTGTAATTAAAAACAATAGATAAAATACATTCTGAAAAAAATTACCCATTTTAGCTGATCATTGTAACAACTAAAGGAAGTATTTCACATCTTACTAGTTGTGTTGGAATACAGAAAAGCAAAAGATGTTTGCAATATTTTGAGAGGTTATATAAAGACCAAATTACCCCCAGACTTCTCATCTTCCGACAAGGATAACAAGAGACAGAAGTAAACCTACCATGATTTAAATCCAAATACCAATCCCTTTCTGGGAAGCACTAAAGATAGCTATTGAGCCAGAGAATGAAAGCATCTGAGATACTAGAATAAAATATGCATTGTTTTTCCTGCATTATGTGGAAAGAACATAAAGTCTTTCATATTATGACTCACTAGAGAAAGTAGGAATCATTATCACAGACTCACACATGAGTTTTGAGAAGGCTCTCTTGCTGATTGAAATAATCTCTGTACCATATTTGCAAATAAATGTCTCAAATATCCATGAGCTCAAAAAATGAAAAATGTGCTGATGTATGTGGAAAATGAAAGTGATAGAGATTTGTTGGATTTTCTGGTTATTTTTTATTATTTTCAGCTCTGGGGGTCAAATCCAGGGTCTTACGGATGCTAGGCAAGCTCTCTACCACTGAGTTACACCCCCAACCCTCATGGTAATATATATGCCTGAAATTTCTGGAAAATTTTGAGAAGCCACATTTTTAATATGTTAAATATATATGTGTATACATATATATGTGTGTGTGTGTGTGTGTGTGTGTGTGTGATATTTAATATATTAAAACTGGCACTCAAAAAAAGACAGGAATAAAAATTAGACTGCTTCAAATTTACGGGTAAACATATTTATACAGTCATAGGCCTCCAGTGCTTTCCAGGCTTCTAGCCCTCAAGAGGATGGTTAGTTCCTACAATAATTATCAGGGAGGCCCTGTTAGCACTTTCAGTAGGAGAAAGACCACTCCATTCAGTTTACTGTGTATGGTACAGGCAAACTTTGCAAAAATAATAATCATTATTATTAATCATTAGCACAAGTCAAGAAGGATGCAGAAATACAAATTCCCAATGCTGAGTTCTTTACCTTAAGATCTGTGGCCATGTTCTTCTATTCTGTTTTGTAGCTCATTTGTGTTTGTTCATTTTCTTTTGACTTTGGGAAATGGGAGCAAGAGACTTTATTTCCCAGATATGTTGAAGTTCTTTTTCATCTGAAATAAATTCTCCCACACAAAGAATGTAGTAACTGATCAGAGGCGAAACTCCACAGGGGCAAGCACACATCTGTGTTTGCTCTTCTGTTTGTTCAATTTATAGCAGAACCCAGTGCAGACTAGATGCTGAATAATTATGTACTGAAGAACACTGTAACCATCAGAAATCTAGTTCTAGTGGGACGAAGAGGAAAAAAAGGTTATCGATTGTTTAGGATGTGATTGGACTTTCTTTGGGCAACTTAAATTATTGTTGAATTCATTCTAAAGAGAATAAAAACAGGTAGCTATCTCCAGAAATCTTCTTGGGACTGGCTCTAGGACTTCATAAATATACTGAAGTCCTAGGAAAATCAAATCTCTTACATAAAATGTCACAGTATTCACATTTAACATACTGGTATCCTCCCATATATTTTAAATCACCTCTAGATAGCTTATAGCACCTAATGCGATGTCATGTGGTTGTTATGCTGTATTGTTTAGGGAACACTAAGGGGGAAGGGCTAAGGTCTATAATATTCAGTACAGATGCAGTCATCCCGGACCTGATTTCCCAGGACAGGAGTGAGACACACTGGAGAAAGACCAAGGGGCTGTGAAGCGGCAGGAGGCTGCAGCAGGGTGTATGGCATTGACTGCATTAGTGTACACAGCATAATGCTCCCTCAGTGTGTGACAAAGTCAAGATTGCTTTTGAAACTTTCTGGATTTTATTTTTTGTACATTTTCTATCTGCATTGAGTTGAGTCTGCAGATGTAGAACTTATAAACATTGGGAACTAAGTACATATTATCTTAAACTTAAACTTAGCTGTGGTAAACACCTTAATCCTTAGCATAGCTACCATAGAGGTCTTGCCATCATACTGCGGCCACATTTACCATACGTGGAAGGATCACACCACAGCTTTTCATGCACACTCTTTCCTTGTCATCTCCCGCCGTGGCGCTTTCTTCAGTTTTCTGCGTGATGTCACTTCCTCGGTCTTCCGTAGAGTTTTCCCCCGATTAGATTAGGTCTCCCCTGTTCCTCTGTCGCACTAATCACCACTGTGACGGAGGGAAGGTCTATGCAGCTCTGTTTCACTTGTGCCTTCTCAGATGGGCAATAAAACCCACCTACGGGACCTCATATGCCTGGTTGATATTTTAATCCCTACTTCTCACTACATTCTCTAATGTAGAATACATTTTTTAAATATAGTATAAATAAATAAATGATAGAAAATCCCAGGCTCACAGAAATGAAGTAGCTTATTTGAAATTCCACTGCCAGTGAGTGATGTGAGTAGATTTTATGCAAGGTGCTATCAAATTCCAAAAGCCACAACTTGAGCCATAAGTAAGAAAATGGGAGACTGATTTGGGGTTCAGAAAACTGTCTGAGATTAAATATAAATAGATGGTATTTAATAAAGGTAAATATAATACCCCATATTATGTGGAAAAGGACAAAATCTAGCAGGTTCATAATAACTGCTACTATGGTAGAAACAATTTCCATCATAGTCAGTGTGTAGTGGGGTGTTTGTACATGTCAGGGATTGTGCTAAATTTTGTACATGATTTATCTTTATTTAAACCTCCTAATAAATAACCTGTAGTTAGATATACTCACTTTAAAGGTTTAAAATATTTTCTGGTAATACAGTAAAACAAACACATACAGCCTGAGTATAGCCCATAGCACTAGAGAATAACTGTGCAATATTTGCACCCTCAGACTTTAGAAGTTTGGGGGCATCATCTGGCTAGCTAATTTGTTTGCTTAAGCCTACAAACTTTTTAGCCACTAAAAGCAAAAGTGGTGCTATTATTAAAAAAGCAATTGTGAATTTGGGCTGCCATACTTCAAATGTACTATTCAGAATGGAGGATATAAAACTCTCTGGGATCCTTTCCCTGATATAGTTAATTTTTCTATGTAGCTAATGTTGGAAAGAGACTCACTGTCATCTTTCATAGAAAGGAAATAGCTTTCCTGAAAGAAATTCACTTGGACAGACACCAAGCTTAAAGAACAACCACTAAAGGACAAGAAACAGAATAATGTTCTAGCTAACAGAGAGGACACTGCTGCCCCCTTGTGCCTCAATATGATGATAAAACACAGAATGTTCCAGGCCAGCTCATCCTATGCTCTCTAATCTCCAGAAAGCACTTTGAAGTGTTTTGCTGCCATTTACTGAGAGTAGCCAGACCCACGGTTAGGTACTAAGACACCCGGTCCACAGTGGACAGGAGAAGGAAATATTACAGCCTCACCTGGGAGCATTGCCATCCTGGGCACAACTTTTTTCCCCTAGGAAGTTTCATGACCTTTTGTTAATTGTCTCCTTTAGAGAAGAATTCAGAAGAACCACCAGGTAAAGGAGAAGGAAGGTGGAAACTTCTCAAGTATTTTTTAACAGACAGAACTTAATTAAGCAGAATAAACATTGTTTTGACACACAGCCAAGTTTCAGAGACACAGGACTGCTCTTGGAAATTGTAGCTTGCAATTGGCAACATGAAAGGATAAATAAAGGAATGTATAGCAAAATACATTGAAAGCTGGGTCTATCTTGTCCTGTACCTTCTTCATAACAACATCTGACTAGAGAATTTGAGGTGCTCTAGCTCCTCCTCTGGGACATATGAATTAATTTATGAAAAGAAGTTTGATATTTTTCATGCTCTGTTATCCTGATATGTTTTAATATTAAGATTGATTTGTGTGACTATTTGCATAAGATCTTTTCCCCATAGACTTTGAGCTCATAAACAACTGTGGCTGTGCTTGCTGATTTACCTATGCCCTCAGTACCCTAAGGAGTGTTTGGTAAATGACTACAGATTTTTGTTTTAGTGAATTCATAGGGTGGAAAGACACTGGGATAAAAATTCCCCATTAGTTTATTTTTCTTTTCCATAGTTCCACTTGCCTTTCATGGAAGAAGCTTAGTAAGATGTAAAGGCTTTACGTTTTTGTCCAATCCAAGTTCAAATCCCAATTTGATTGCTTAAAATCTGTCTTACCTTGGCAAATTTCCTTAAACCACACTGAGCTCATTTCTTACAGGCCATGTGAGGATTTAATGAGAACACATTATCTTCTGTACTGCCTGGATCAGTGCCCAGCAAACTATGGGTGACCATTAAAAGTTAGTTTTATTCACCCCACCCCACCCTCTACACTCCATCAAGGCTAATTTGAATATACTTTGCAACAGGTTTTTCAATAATCTGGATGTTATGGTATAGATCTAAAATGTCCCTGGAACCAGCCAACTGTGGCCTGAACCCTCTGAAACCATTAACCAAATAAATATCTCCCTTTTTAAGTAGCAAGTGTCAGGTATTTTGTTGCTGTATCTAATATAGTGGACCTAGACAAAACCAATCAAATGCAGATAAACATCTACCATGATAATCTGTAGTTTATATTTCCTTGTCTAGAAGAATTATCACCAAATTTGTCAGTGAATATAAAGTGAATCCATTCTCATTTTCACATTCTGTAGACAGATGTCATAAAATGATGAGGGTTATATATTAGATTATGATGCTTTTATTATAAGCAACAGAAAATCAATAACTAAAAATGGATTATGTATTCAGAAAAGCATATAATGTCACATAAGCAGTCCAGAGACTGTAGGCATTATGAAGTTTTAAGGGGACCAGAATCTACCCAATTTGATAGGTGAAGAAAATTAGACTGAGAGGGTATAGGTTGTTGCCAACCTACAAAAAAATATAACCTCATACAACCACATATGTATGTGTTCATACATGTATTATGTATATCATCTTCTGAGTATTTTACTCTTTCTATTGAAAGACTGTATAATTCTTCTCTTAAGAAGAACTTTTAATTCAGTTATTTTTTCAGTATCATTAGGGTAATGTCATGCCAATTTTAGTGGTGGAAATTGCATCTTATTTGTACAAGTATGAGTAGTTCCTGTCTTTGAGATATTTGTGACTAGAACTACAGACAAGACTGTTAAACAGAAACTGTTTTCAGAAACTGCTCTGAAACCCAAGTTGGCCCCCATTGAGAAGAACCAGGCTGTGGTGGGTGAGCATCGAAAGATGACCACCCCGGAAGCCTATCTCCTGTTTATTGAGCCAAACAATAATCAAGGCACTGCTATGAAGATACTGTACAGGCAAAGTTGAAACCCAAATCAGTTGTCCTTAAGATACAAAGACTACTGTATTTAGATTATGGGCAATATCTAGTTAAATGAGCCTCTTAGGAAGGGGAAGTAGTAAAGAATCAGAGTGTGAGAAGGACTCAACATATCTCTGATGGTTTGAATATATGGTAACCACATGAGAAGAAAGTTTAAAGAGAGGCTTACGTGGAAAAGGCGGCAAATCCTACAACCACAGGAAACTGCATTCTGCCAACAGGCTGAATAAGCTGAGAGGAGGCCTCGGTGACCCAAACAAGAGCAATACTTTTTCATCCTGACCTGTTAGGACCTTATTACATAAGGTATATTGCCTTAAATCACAATCTCAGTAACAACTGGGTGTAGCGGTACATGCTATAATCCCAGCACTTGGGCGGTTGAGGCAGGATCACCTTCAGATCAAGGCCAGCCTGGGTTACATAGTGAGTTCAAGACCAGACTGAAGTGCACAACGAGACTCTCTCTCCAAAAAAACCCAAATCTCAGTGGCCACAAATGTTAAAAGTTGTGCTTCTCATTAGTAATCTATGCTCATCCCTGATTAGCAGGAGGCTCTGCATATCACAGTTCCTCAGGGAGCCCTGCTGATGGAGCAGCTACCATCTCTTACACGGTTGCCAGGCTAAAAGGCAAAGAACTCTCCCATGTATAGCATTAGCTATTAAATGGTGCAACAACAAAGTGAGTTGTGCTACTCTGCTTTTGTTTTATTGACCAGAGTTTGTCACATGGCCCCAGCTAATCCTTAGAGACTCAGGAAATAAAATCTTCCCACGTGTTCAGAAGTAGAGAGACTTTGTTGATAAACAATACTCACACCATACCTGGATTCTTGTTTTCTTTTCTTTGTTCAATTCAGCTGCTCCTTTTTGGTGTATCTCCTGAGTTATCACTGTGTATATCTTTGTGTGGTAGGGACACCTGCTGACATCTGCTTTTGAACTTGTCCACAGCTCACTTTAACTATAATCACTGACAATTTCTTGTTAAAGACGATAACTTCCTTCACAAAGTGCCACCACACCTGTAGCCCATTCTTGTCAAAGGAATGGATTCTCATTCCTTATTTGGTTGGTCATGTGTGTCTTCTTCTTTTGCTGCTCTGACTTGAGGACCTTCTGTCCAGTCTTGGTGTTGTCTTTGTGTAGTTCTGCTGACATTCTTCCTGTAAATCATGATATGTGAACTGCATTGGATGAAGAAATGTGGAGCAGATAAGTAAAGCATGGTCCTCGGTGTGTCTGGAGGGTCATGGAAGCATAGCATTAGGAACTGTATCTCTCACCCATTCCTCTTGGTGCTCTGTTGCTCTGCTCCCTGGTCACCATGATGTTTCTACCTTATAGCCAGGTGACTATGGACTGAATGCCTCCAAAGCATGAGCAAAATTGAACCTTTCCTCTTTTAAGTTGTGTCTGGCATTGTGTCCACCAACAAGAAAGCTGACCAATACCCTGTCTGAGAAGTCTCAATATACTCGCTTTGTCAGATAGAATAAGAGGAGGAATAATATTTGGATAAAATATCATTGTTATGACATTTCTGGTGGTAGCAAACCAGGGCTTAGGCATCTCACAGCTGCTACCTTCTAAGTACCAGGGGAGGGTGTGAAAGTTCATATAATATATATGTGCTTTAAAATGTGATATTACAAGCATCACAAATGGATCCCAAGAAACTATTTCTTTTACAAGAACTTTAGGTTTTTTCTGAGCTATTTGTACCATAAATCTTTTTTGATTATTGAAACGTTACTGCTAAATTTTTAATAACAGTTCTTAACCCAAGGAAATGTCATTTACTATACAGACATATCTAGGGGAAAAGTAGACTTCACCTCTTCTGAATAGAGAAACAGTACTGGAATGGAGGATATCATTTTATTACTGTATGTACAGTATATGTATATAGTGTATGTAGTATATATATATATAGTATATGTATATATAGTGTGTATATATATAGTAATATGCTATTACTGTACATATAGTATACTCTGTTTGCATACCACTACCACCATTTCTAATGCAATCTCCCAGAGTCTTTATAGAAAATGCTGACACATTTTCTTGTGAGATAAAATTGTAAGAACTCATGATGCATCTCACAAAATAATTTTCATACCAAGAACTCATGATGCAACTTACAAAATAATTTTCTTACCAATTTCCTTATGCATACAGGGACCTCTATCCAAAGCACCATTCCCAACGCTCTCATGACAACAGTATGTCCAACATACCTTTATTCATGTACACACTACTGAGGAAATATTTATTTAAATGAATGAATAAAAAGCTTCTGCGTTTCTACTAACATTACAGTGGATCCTCAAGTTAAGACTGGCCTGACATACGAACAACTGGGGTTATGACTGGAATTTTAGGTTTGACGTAGTACCAAAGTCTTGAGTTACAACCCAAATACCGGCTGCTTGTCCTTCCAGATGGTTTCAGATACAGATTTAACCCTTACTTAAAGAGTTCTGGAAGGAACATTACAACATCTTTTCCTGTGTGGGGTTGAGAAGTCCTGGGACAACGTCTCTCTAAGGACACTGAGATCTGCCTGTATACAGGAGAGAGATTTTGAAGGCTGTGTAGAGGAGCCTGAGCCTTCAGTTGACCAACTTGAGTTACAACCAGCCCTCATAAACAAATTGAGTTCTTAAGTCAAGGGTCCACTGTATTTCCAAGATAGTGGCATTTATTTTTCTTGGCTGTTATTTATAATTACAGTATCCTCCTGTCATTGAAGGCAAGCTCTGATGATATTAGATAGAGTAAATTCAATTTATAACACTAGTAAGAAGCATAACTCATATCTGCCTTATAAGATCATTGGATCTTATCAAAGCTGTACTATTGGCAATTTAAATAATTAATGAATAAAATTTAACTCTAGTATATGCACATTAATGTGACAGTAAGCCATTGTATGATCGAATTGTGCTTACTAAATTCTAGATTATTACTATTGTATCAGCAGCTAATATTTAATGAGGAAATATGGTGCATAAAATAGAGTAGTAAGATCATAATTTGATATTTTTATTAGTTCTCATAATACTCCCCTTTAGGTCAATTGTTATTCCCATTTTACAGAGTAGAACAATGAGACTTAGAGGGATTAAACAACTTTCATCAAGCTACATAATTCTTTTTTTTTTTTTTTTGGTACTGGGGATTGTACTCTGGTCCTTGCACTTGTGCAGCAGGTGGTGAAACCACTCATCTAAATCCCTGGCCCAAGCTACATAATTCTTAAGTGACAGAGCAGGACTTCAATCCAAGTCTTCACCTTAGACTCCAAAACTCAAAAACATAAGCCCGGTTCTAGCTTGCTCTAAATACTACCTGACAGAAAATACCTTTATTGTATTAATATGAAGGTATCTTTGGTATCAAAACATCACCCTAGACATCAAGAAACCCAGACAGAAGTAAGGCTGAGCAGACCATGGTGTAGCTATCGAAAATTCCTGTAACCTCATCACCCTGTATCTTAGTCACTTTCTTTGTCAGTGGGACACAATACCCAATGCCCACAACTTACAGATGGAGAGATTTATTTGGCTCAGTTTTGATCCACAGTGGGCTGGCTACAGGTGGAGGAAAAGGTGCTCAACTTATGGCAACCAGGAAAGTGCAGACAGAAAGGAGGAGCCAATGAATAAGATTATCCTGAATGTTGCTATAAATATTGAAATTTTCTGAATGTTTAATCCATAAACTATACTTTACTATTTTCTAACTGTGGACATGTGAGAAGTTTCTCTTTAAAATGGTTTTTTCATCTGTAAAATGGAGGAAATACTAGTACACATCCATTTCCATGAGATTTTACAATGTCAAACATGTGACACAATACCTGCATATCGAAAGTACACATACTTATTAATTCACCATCATCATTGTCATCACACTGTTATAAAATATCTATACTGTGTTAGTACCGATAGTAGTAGTAGGAAAGTATTCATTGTACATCTTCAAGCAGTCTTAACTCACACAGATCATGATACTACCTGAGAAGACAGAAAAGGGGGGAAATCTAATGTAAATCTAATAGAAAACAGGGAAGCATTGCAATTAATGGAGTCAGGGAGATATGAGTTTGCTTTTACTCTACAAGAGCAAAACTGGGATTTTTTTAAACTCAATTCTGTATCTTTAGTGTTCAGAATGGCAGCAGGCTCAGGGACGAATCATTGACCTGTGGGAGGCAAATAACCTCAGTAATTATTTGTGAAAAGAATAAGCAAATAATGGCTTGGCAAGAACTGTGACTCAAGTTACTTAATCTCTATTCGTTTTCCTCATTTTAGGGTAGGAGAAAATATTAGGAGATGATACACATAAGGAAGCGATGAGCTCTTTACACTTGGTAGATTTTTATTGTTAATGTAATCCATCTGATTGCCATCATAACAACCTTCTCTGGATGAAAAACAAGCCAATCGTTTTATTCCTTGGAGAGTCCTGTACAAATCCCTTGATGTCTTCTGGCAATTTTAAAAATAAAGATTAGACTCATGAGAGAAGGAAGTTATTATTGTTTGTTCATGGACGTTAGTGCATGTCAAATCCCCATGTGATTCTGGTTAGCAGCCCCTCCAGGTGGGAGATGTCCTCATGCCTGGGTGGAAGCAGTACAACCTGGTCCAGCCTTTCTGGGAAGCACTGTGACTGTGTGTATGAAAAGGTTTCCATGGTGTAAACCCTTTGGTCCTGTGCTGCTCCTTCTGACACTGGTTGTAAGGGAAAGAGCACAGGTCCAATCACAGATGTGTGCACTGGAATATTAAATACATCATTATTCCTATGCAGATCCAAAAATACTGAAATCGCCTGCATCTACAAAACTATGGCAAATTCAGTGGATGTGTCACTGTGCAGCCATTGAAAACCAGAGTGTGGGAAAGTGTTCAGAATACAAAAAATTTTAACTGTAATGTTAAAAAAAGATATAATTCTTTATTTTGTATTATCCCAATTTTATTTGTACTGTAGATTAATATAAACTGAGATAAGTGACCAAAAATGTCTTACAGTAGTTAGATTATAGATATTTTTATTTTCTATATTTTTTCCATAGCAAGCATTAATGGAATGGAATAATCATTTGTTAACAATTAAATAAAATATCATTATAAAATATGAAAAAGAGACCATAAGGGCTTATACAGATATTCCTCGTTTAATGAATGAGTTCCATTCCTGTGGCTAGGTCGTTAAATGAATTGGTCGCTAAATGAGGAACTGTATATAATATGTACATTACAATACTCAGAAGAAAGTAAAGGTCAAAGGAAACTCCAACTTGATGACTTTTCTTTTATTTGCATAACTCTTACATGCAGTAGTGTAATGTGTAATAGAATATAAAGCTACAGTGCTGTACTGTACAGTACAACCAGCAAAAATTACAGCACTGTATTTAGAAGAAGCCACCATAAGGCCATACTGCTGCTCACATTCCTGCACTATAAGTCCAAATACAAGTCAAGTCATAAGTCCCAGTGGCAGGTTGCAATTTCCAAACAGTGTTCCTTGGTCATAAGTCCAAACAGTTGTTGAACATAGAATAGTTGTAGAAGTTTATAACAATTTCTCAAAAGATAGAATGGGGTTTTCTTCAGTTCCTCTAAACCTAGGAAGTCTCCAAGTGCCTGGATTCTTCCTCTTAGGAAAGCCTAATGACCAAATCCATACTGAAACAGTATGAATTGTGCTTATTAACTTGAAAATATCAGTTTTTAAAATAAAACCAAGGAAATTGAGACAATTACACTGCTAAATGACTTTACAATGATCATGTTAAAATATTAGTGAGTAAATGTTTTCAGAGCACAGACACTTAGAGGTTCTTTCAGATATGCCACTGGGGCAGATATTCCTAACTATGCACCAAATCTGTGTTCTAATCTTCCAGAGCACATGACTTCTCTTATAGTTTGGGATGAACATTTAAGTGGTTTCTAAACAAGAAAACAAGAGAAGAAATAATGTGTTCCACTTCAAGACTTGGTCCATAAAAACCTCTTAGGTCACTACTGAATACTTTTTCTCTTTCTGATAAGACAATCATAGAGACTTTAGAAGCCACATGTTAAAGATGGCTGTGTCTTTATTACCTCCTAACCCTCAATGACTCTAAGAAGAAAAACTATCAATTTATCTGTATATATGCCCAAGAATATTATGTGAGCAAGAAAAGTACCGTACTTTTTAGTTTATTATAGATTGAGGGAGGGCTATTTGTTACAGCAGCAAAAATTAGCCTAAAACAATCAGTTTGGGGTTTTGGGGTTTTTTTTTACCTCGCACCCTTTGCTATATGTACAGCCTGGCCAATGTCATTCTCAGTGGAGAACTGGAGAGACCATTTTGTGGATAGACCACTCCACAGGAGAATAAGAAAAAAATTTTTTAAAGAACCATAATCATTATCTTATGGAAATCACTAGAGATTTACATAATTTGTTTAATTTTGCCCACCTAAAAGTAAAAAAAATGCACTAGATTTAATAAATACTCTCAAATAAATAAAAGATCATCATTCTCTGGGTTGATGTTTCATCATAGTTTGCCTTATTTTTGTTCTTTACTATGGTCTGTACGTCAATCAGCCTCTGTTGCTGAGACAATGTACCTGACAGCCCCACTAAGTGAAGAGAGGTTATTTTGGCTCATGATTTCAGAGGTTTACACCCAGTTTAGCTGGCACCAGGGCAGAAACATCACAGCAGAACATGCTGACAGAGGAAATATTCTTACCTTATGGCAGCCAGAAGGAAAGAGAGAAGGCCAAAGTCAGAACAAGAGATGTGCGATCAAAAGTATGTCCCAATGATACAGCTCCTCTAAATGGCCCCAACGTCCTAACGGTATAATGACCTAAAAATCCGTGCATGCACTAATACATTGATGAATATATGTCCCCACTGTGACAGTAACACTTAATTGTCAACTTGTCTGGCTTAGGAGCTACCTAGGGCATTAGAAAGCACATTTCTGGGTTTGTCTGAGTGAGTCATGGAGGCATGACCTTGGGCTCTATATCTGATTCCTGACTATTTCTTTTCTCCTCCTCTGCTTCTGAGCTGGATGAAGCAAGCAACTTTGCTCCCCTATGCACCTTTCATCATTGTGTTCCAGCTGTGGAGCCAGGCAACCATGACCTAAAACCTCTGAAACTTTGAGCCAAATTAACTTTCTCCTTTAACTTGTGAATTTTGAGTATTTTTCCTCAGCAATGGGAGATCTGACCATACAGAAAATTAGTGACAGAGAAGTGGTGTCATCGCTACATCTATATCTGACCAGGTGGTTCAGACACCTTTGGGAATGGCTTGTAGCAGTTTGAAAAGATTTGGAGATGAAGGTTAGAGAAGTCCTAGAAAATTAGAAATAGAGGTTGACCTGTGACTCTGTTGGGATTCCAGAAGACCAAATGTTGTCAAGAATACAGAGAATAGAGCCAAGGCTCATGAGGTTTCAACTGAAAAGGAGGACTCTACTGGAAATTCATCTAGAGTGTTTTCATGTTACACTCTAGGAAAAAAAAAATGCCTATAGTTTGCTCATGTCCTGAGACTTTGTGAGAGGCTGAATTTAAGAATGGTAGACTAATTGATTTGGCAGGGGGAAATTTCAAGGCAGCCCAAAGTTCAGGCTGTGGTGTGAGTATTGTTGGCTACTCTTAGTAAGATTTATTGTGAAAATTGAGAGCAAAAAGCCTAGAAGAAAGACTCAAAAACTAAATTTTGGGCCTGAAAAAAACCATGTGTAACGTTGGGCCAAAAGAGATGTAGTTGCTTAAGCGATTAGCACCATTAAAACGATCCCAAATACTTTGAACCAGAACAATAAGAAAGAGACCTTGTCTTGGGAATTGGCAAGATCCCACTCCATTGCAGACTGAAGGGTGCCAAAGTACAAACCTTTCATTGAGAAAAAAGCCTTTGGCTTCGTGCTCCATAAAGGCCACCTAGAGAACTGGTTTCCAAGTATTCGTTTCATTTTGCACAGCCATGTAGGCTCCCAGAGACTGCTGTGCCCATGGCCAAAGTGGAGCTCTTTACTGCTGAAGCTGGCAGCAGACCTTGCATCTTCTTCATGATGCTGGTTGTTCAAGATAATTAGGAATGGAAGAACCGTGGGGTCAGGGAGGCTACCACCCAGATTTCAAATGAAGGCCTAGGAAGTCAGGCAATATGTCTGTGAGAGGTAAGTGCATAAAGTGGTGGGAATGAAGCTAAATATTCAGTAGAGACCCAGGAAGTTGGAGATACCAGGAACATGCAAGGTCTTTCAAGGAAAGTCACAGGCAGGGAAGAGAGCCAGCTTAAGGGAGAGGCTGTAGACTGCAACAGGGAAAGACACAGGGCAGGATAACCCAAGCCCTCTGTAATTCACTGAATGAATAGTTGCTCTTCTGTGTTTAATTCTTGCTTTGGGCCTATTCCTTTCTATGGCCCTATTTATCCCTTTGGGGATGAGAATTTTTACCCTATGCCATTGTACTTTGGGATTATGTAACTTGCTTTTTTAATTCCACAAGGATTCAAATCTAAGAATTCCCTTTGAGTCTCAGGGGAGACAGAGACTTGGACTTTAGAGCAATGATGGATTTATTGAGACTTTAGGGAAGGGATTATATTTCTGATTGTACACAGAATAGTTACATCATGTTAGGTGGAATTACTAACTTGTTATTCTATTTGAAAATTAAGTATGGTTTAAAAAGATGTATTTGGATGTTAATTTGACAAGACGTTGAATGTAATGGATAAGCTTAACTGTCAACGTGATTGGCTTGGGAACTACCTAGGGCATTAGGGCATACTTATGAGTGTGTCTGGGTAGGTCATGGAGGCATGATGTCGGAGTGTATATCTGGCCCTTGTCCTTTGCCTCTCTGTCTCTGTTCCCTGCTCTATTTCTGCCTGCTATGAAGTGAGCAG
This sequence comes from Heterocephalus glaber, assembly GCF_053883595.1. Classification (NCBI taxonomy): domain Eukaryota; kingdom Metazoa; phylum Chordata; class Mammalia; order Rodentia; family Bathyergidae; genus Heterocephalus; species Heterocephalus glaber. Next base: position 15,252,468 of record NW_028258325.1, on the reverse strand, counting down.
CTTTGTTCCACAACACACTTCTGTAGTGGTCCTGCCTTGGAGCCAGCCAACCATGGACTGAAACTTCTGAAACCTTGAGCCAAAGTAAACTTCTCCTTTAAGTTGTGGGTGCCAGATATTTTGCTCCAGCAAAAGCAAAGGTGATTATTGCCCCTATGATCCAATTACCTTCCATAAACCTCATCTCTGAAAACATGAGATGAAGGGAGAGGCATTTGAGATCTAACCCATAAAGTCTGAATTTTTGTGTGTCCCCAAAATTTGTATGTTGAAATTCTAAACCCAAAGTGATGATATTGGAAATGGAGACCTTGTGAGATCACAGAGAACAAAACCCTTGCATAAAAGACCTGAGTAAGTGCCCTCTCCCCTCCCAATAGTATGAGAACACAGCTAAAAGGTACATACTGTGAACTAAACTGGCAATGGACCCTCAACAAACACTGAATCTTGACTTTACACTCAGCCTCCAAATCAGCAAGAAATAAATTTCTGTTGCCGATAAGCCTCTAAAAGTAGTTTTTGTTTGTGTTTTTTTATTTGTTTTTTGTGGGTTTTGTTTTAACAGCCTGGATAGACTAAGACAGTCTCCTTTTTTAGAGGAAAGAGAAGACTTTATTTAGATCAGGATACAAAAAGGCAGTAGACAAATTATCAAGAAAGGAAGTCAAGATGAGAGACTTGGTTTATATAAGGGTTTGAGGATATGGAAAAAAGATATAGGCAGAAAATATAATCATCTAAAGAGTGGCTTTTCCTGGATTATTTAGCACATTGTAGATCTTCCAGGAGCACTTGTACTGGTTTACAATTATATTTACAGATGCAATTTTGACAAGACCATGACCAATTCCTCTGGCTTACAGAAGGGCTTTAGCTTTAGACAAGGTAATAAGGAGGTCTACATGCATCTTTTAGAGATGATGGGTCTGCATCAGGACTCACTGTGAGGAACGTATGGACTTTACATATAGAGATTTGCTACCATTCTAGAACAGCCTACCAAGAGACCGGGATGTCTTTAACTAGAGTTCTTTTGTTGCCAGGTGCCTTTAAGCAACATCTTTATTCTTCTATTTGTGTGTAGGCTCTATAAGGTCTTTGTTTCTTGCTGCAGCTCCAGCTTGTAGAATGTTTCCTGAAATAAGTGGGATATATTCTGTATTTACTATAAATAAAAACTAATGTAATGAATGTGAGAGGATTAAAGACAAATTTACCTGGTGAGATCTATCACCCTGAGACTGGTTTATTTGTCAAAAAAGTGATTTCTCCTGATATAGATTTGTGATAAAATAAACACATATGAGATAATCAACTTCTAAATATCACTTCACATGATAGGATTTATCTATAAACACTTCTCCAGACCAAAGGTAACGGACAAATTTATTAAATGTAAACGTCCCTCACTTCCCACCCTCATATTTGTCATTGTCACTAATTTAACTTGAAGCAGTTTTCCAGCTCTGACCTTGCACAAATTTACCACCTGATGGCACAGAGCCAAGCACTTGCTCTTCCCTTACAATCCCAAGCAGATGGCTCAGTTTTAAATAGCCAATAAATCACAATTTCCATTTGTAAGAGGCTCCAACTACAAAGCGTTTATTTGCTCTTACAATTGGTCTGTTGCTGCCAATAGTCATTAAATCAAAACTTTAAGGCTAGGGATTTAGCTCAGTGGTGCCACTGCCTGCCTGGGAAGTGCAAGGTCCCAAGTTCGATCCCTGGAACCAGAAAAAAAAAAACAAAATAAAAAAACTTTTACATGATTAGCAGTATACATATTACTTTATTTCCCTTTGAAAGTTGTAACTGATGTTTGTTAATTCATGAATATATATTGGTTGGGTTCTCTACAGAAAAAGCATATATTTGTGAGAAAGAGATTTGAGGCACTGGCTTGCACATTGTGGAAGTTTGGCATAATCAGATGGAGGATGCCAGTGGCAGTCAGTCAGGAGTGAGTTGCAGTTAAAGTTCAAAGCAATCTGCTTGATAGGCAGAGATGAGCTCATGTCGGAGACAGAGTCTGGAGGAGGTCTGATGCAGAACTCCTTCTTGCTCAAAGAGTCTTGAGTCTTTGCTCTGTTGCAATTTTCAGCTGATTTAATGAGTTACACCAACATTTTAGAGGGGAATTTGCTTTATTCAAAGTTCACCATTTTAAACATGGACCTCATGTATAAAGGCCTGTGCAGAAATGTCCAGAATAATGTATGAGTAAATACTTGTACCCTGAGGCCCAAGAAAGTTAGCCCATAAATAGCCATCACAGTTTGCTTGCTTGCTTTTTGGCTCACTTGTGTTCAGTTGTCTTTTCTTTGCTACAGTCCTCTTAGGTCTTCACAGTGATTATTTTTTCCATGGGGATCATCTACCACACAATCGTGTAGTGACCTGGAAAGCCCCAAATCTCCTTTCTGCTCCACCCACCTCCCAGTCTTGCTGAGCAACCAGGTGCTTTAATACTCAGCTCCTCTAATTCTTTCTCTGTGAATGAGATACTTTGGCTCAGTCACAGGTTTATTATAATGGTCAAATAGGAAAAAAATATACTGACCACCTCTATAAACCCAAAAGCACATTGAAATTATCAATTGAAGCTGTTTATATATCAAAGGTCCTGCCTTTAAGGAAAGAAAGGAAAGGAAAAATGATGAGAAATGGAAAAAATGGAAATAAAGTCTTTGTAAATAGGGAAGGGTGGAGGGGGTGAAGGGAGGGCTAGGAATGGGGAAAAAATAAGAACCAAGATGCATTATGTAAAGGTACAATTCCCAATGAGAAATGTAATTGTGTTGTATATCTACAATGTACCAATAAAAGAATTTAATAAAAAAAATTTTTTTAAAAGAATGGATGGATGGAAAAAATTAAAAAATTCCTCATGTGATGCACATTACAGGTGAGTATTGGGCTCATTGAAATCGAGGAAGATCAAATTAATAAAACAATTTTATTGTTGAGAAAGGTAGTGTTCGTTTGGCTAATGTTCATTCTTCAACAACTCTTTCCATGGGACAAAGGTGGGACTTCATTAAGCTCAGGTCAGACTCATTCCTTTGGAGATCCTTTTGGAAAGTCAAAATTTGAAAAATTCTTCAGGTTCTATCTCACCTAAGGTCATTTGTTCCAAGAGCTTGTCATTGTATACCTGTTATGAAGAACCTGTTAATAGGAATTTCTAACTATTCCTGATTAAAGCTTCCTGAGCAACAGTCTTAGTTGCTTTTCTCCTTGCTGGGAAAATATCCAACACCCACAAGTTAAAGGAGGAAAGGTTTGTTTTCGCCCACAGTTTGTAGAGGTTTCCGTCCATAGTCAGTTGGCTCCAAGGCAGGGTGGCATTGCAGAGGCTCATCACAGAGGAGAAACAGTCCATGGCAGGGCAGGCAAGAGGCAGTGAACCTGCCTTCTTTCTGTCCCTTTATACTCCATCCAGGCTACAAGCCTATTAATTAATGCCACCAACACCCAGAATGGAGCTTCCCTCTTCAGTAAATCCATTCAGCAACAACCAGAACTATGCTAATCCAATTAGGGGGCTGATCCAGATATCACACACCCTTAAACCGTATTTACACACTCTAGATTCAGCCACCTGTGAAAAGCCCCGCTTATAAGCACATGAGGCTTTGGGGAACATCTAGATACAAGCCATAACAGCCACCTTCAACTCTAATGGAACACTGAACTGAAGATTGTATGAGTCTAGAAAATCACAACTAAACAGGGAAGCAAGATTCTGCAAACACTGCATGATTAGCACTTTGCAATATCCCGGAAATAGGAAAAACAATGCAATTTCTACAGAACTCATTGATAACAAATATGTATGTTCTTAAAAGCCATTGTGTTTTTTTTTAATATGTTGGACTGCATTTGATGCTTAATATATAAAGACATTTTCATCTTCAATTTTGCTTTTTTTAAATTCTGTGAGAAATGGAACAAAGAGAAGTTTACAGTGTGCTTTTATTGTCTTCATAATAATGGATGGATGATTAACTTTCTTGGTGCAGCTTTTCATGGCAGACAGTTCTGTTCCAAAATGTGCAAAACATGTCAGTTTTATGAACACTTTGCTCATATTGCTTCTCTGCCACTTTCTCTAGGAATGTCCCAGTGGTGTTGTTAATGAAGAAACCTTCAAAGAGATTTACTCGCAGTTCTTCCCACAGGGAGGTAAGTACAAATGTGGACTTGTTAACATGCTCCTGGAATTAGAATTATGCTTGCAATCTTGAATTTGGTTTATCTTGCATGGCATGACTCTACAGTTTTAATCTTTATGCAAAAGAATTAATACAGAGCATGCAAGCACAAAGAGTTTTTAGTGGGTCATAAAAGTGAGCTCCTTACAAATTATCAAATATCTAAGAGCTTATTTTTCAGTCTCATACAAGTATTACTTACTGTGTGTCTAGTGCATTGGCTCTCAGAAGTACAATGTTTTCTGAATCTTACAGAGGTCCTCAAAAAGGTTCAAGGCTTTTTTCACTTCCATCATTTGATTCTCCCAACTCTCAAAATTAGGGCATATATAATTATCTTCAGTTTGCAGATGTGGAATCTGGGACTTAGAGAAGTTAAATGTTTTGTTCAGGATCAGTCACACATCTACTCAGTGGCAGATCTGGGTTATAACCTAGATTTTTCTGTAGCCTTGTCTAATGTACTTTCTGCTGTCTCCTCTTCCTTTCAGTAACTCTTTCCTATGAACTCCCCATCTGAGAAAACTAATACACTGTAGAAATCATTTTATTTGGAAATAAAATACATGGATAGCATAACAATGGCATATATGGTTTAGAAATGAATGAAAAGATGATATTGGATCTTACATTTTTCTACCAATCATCCAACAAATCCCAATATCTAATGTGTCACCCAGCCAATTGTGCAAGTGCTGCTAATGGAAGAGAAATAAGAGGAATGGGTGTGGTCCCTGCCCCCCGAATTACGTTATTTTATAGTCTACTGCTGCAAAAGGACAATGTTTACACAAAGTGTGTGAAGATGGGATTTAAAAATTGGATTAAGAGAGCTTGATGAAGGCATATTTAGACCAACTACAGGAAAGGAAAGAAAACAGAAGCTACCCGGGTAAAGTGAACCTGAGCTGAAATTGATAAGCATTCTGGAGTTCTAATGCATGTCCGGCATGCCTTATCACAATCGAACAACCCTAGCTATGGCCTTTCCTTTTTGTAAATATAGAAACAAAGGTAAAGAGAGGTCAGCTCATTTCTAAAGTATATAGTCTTTCACTGCCTCCTCATACTTCTCAGGAGACACTGCACTGCTAAGCCTGATGGCTTCAGCTTTATAAAGCACTAGGGGCACTCTAGGTAAATGGACTGTAAGCCAAAGCATGAGCGCAAAAAAATGAAGGTGGAAATTTGCAGAAAATTGACAGGATTTGGGTGTGGATTGGGGATGAAATGTCCTAGAGAATCATGAATGCTGTGTGATGAAATGGGAACTTGCATTATTGAGATGATCTAAAGGCACATATGGGTTGAAATAGGAGCTGTTGTCAGATTTCTGTTTTAGATACATTCCACTAATAGCTCTGTGGAGGATTAATTTAAGGTAGGCAATACTACAGGCATAAAGACCAATTAGGAGAGTATTTCAGGAAGTAAAACAATGTGTGTAACCAGGACGCACATAGTAAGAATGGAAAAGTTGGGACAGAAGTAGAATTACAGACATATTTGCATGATAAACAATGGCAGAATTTGATGAGTGATTGAATTTCTGTGATGGTAAGAGGAGTTGTGATGACTTCCAAAACTAGTTACAAGTGGCATGGGGAGATAATGATGAAAGTTTGTTACAGATTGCATTTGGGATGCCTGTGAGAATTTTTTTTTTTTTTTTGGTACCGGGGATTGAAATCAGAACCTTGTGCTTGTGAGGCAGGTGCCAGAACCACTGAACTAAATCCCTGGCCCCCTGTGAGCATTTGAGATCTACAAGAGACTGATAGAAATCTAAGAATGAAGAAAAGTCAGAGAAATAGACAGAGATCTGGGAATCATTAACCGTGACATGATGGCTAAATCCATGATATAAGTGAGGCTACTTGGAGGAGTATAAAATTGTGGAGCCCCGTGAGCTAAGCATGAAAGTTCAGAACACATGTTAAGGACATGAGAGGGTAAAGGAATCCATGAAAAAGAGAATAAACAGCCAAAGATATGAAAGTAAGCCCAAGGGAGACTGATAGTTTAAAAATAAGGAGAATAGGACATTAAACGCAGTAGCCAGGAATTCCAGGAAGGTAAGAATAGGAAGCTACCACTGGAATGTGGCAACATGGAAGTTACTGTTGAGTATGGTCAGGGCAGCTTTACTGAGGATGGAGTGTGGGTCACAAACAGAAGCCAGGTTACACAGGACAAAAGAGTAATGTGAAGTAAGAAAATAAAGATACCAGTAGAAAAGGCTCTGATAGGAAATTTGGCTGGGAAAGTGAAGGGATGGGGAGGAAGCAGATTATAGTGCTATGCAGACACTAGCAGAAGAGTTTAAAGTGGGAAAGACTGGAACTTGTTTGCATACAGAAGAGCTTATAAAGAGGGAGATGTTAGTAACTTATGAATGAGGGTACATAATAAAATACAGATCTGTGGGAGAAAAAGATGAGAGATGGCAGAGGAAGGTCATGAATCAGGAGTCAAGGTAGGGGCTTCACTTTGAATTGAAAGGGGAACAATTAGTCTTTCTTTTCAGCTGTGGCCTCTCCTCGACATAAGAGGCAACCGTCACTTCTTTCTGTGGATGTGGCCAGAATATACTTTGCTGTTGAACTTGCCATCATTCTTTGAAATTGCTTTTCACTTAAAAAGATCTATCATCATGTCTTAGCAAAATAACTCTGTAGTTTCTCAACTGGTCTCTCTGATTCTGACACTTATCCTCCGATCGTGGTGTCTTAGTTGCTTTCTTATTGCTGGGACAAAATATCCAACACCCACAAATTAAGGATAAAGAGGTGTATTTTGGCTCACAGTTTGTAGAGAGTTGGCTCCACATAGTGAGCTGGCTCCAGGGCAGGGCCACATGGCACCAAGGCATGGCAGAGGGGCCTGGAGAGGAGAAATAGCTCATGGGAAGGCAGTCAGGAAGCAGAGAAAGATGGATCGAGGGAGGCAGATGGTCCCTTCCAGACCTCTCTCCCAGTGACCCCATCTCTTCTGACCAGGTTCCACCTCCAAACATCACATACAGCTATAAACTCATCAGTAGACTAATCCACTGATGAGTATCATACCTCCATGATCCAATCACCTTCTAAAAGCCCTAAAAGCACACGAGGCTTTGGGGGGACATGTAGGTATGAATCTTAACACATAGTCAAGTCTCAAAACAAGCCAGAGTGATTCTGTTGAAATGAAATCCAGATCATGTCACTGTTCTACCCAAAACCTTCCAATCCCATAAGCCAAAACCTGTGGCCTGCAAGTCATGGCTACTGATCTCTTCTCTGATCTTCTCTGTTCTTCTCTGCCTTCTTCTCCCCATTCTCCCCTGGATGGATTTCATCCCAGCTACACTGACCTCCTTCACATTCAACCAATGTCTAATCATGTTGCTGCTTCTGCTCCTCTGAACTTGCTCTTCCCTATTCCTAGAATTTACTTCTCCCCAACATCCATCTCAATACCCCATCACCCTTGCTTTCCCTCAAACCCCACCTTCTCTATGAGGCAATGGCACAAACATTCTCCAACCCCTTCTCCTGCTTACTATTTCTCTTTGACATTCAAGATCACTTGATAATTTCCTTATTGTCTCTCTCCCCTCTAGAACATCAGCTGCAAGTAAACAAAAGTCTTCCCTGTATTGTTTTCTGTTTTATCCACTGGTCATGGAACAGTGACTAACAAGTAATAAAACTAGATGAACACTTACCACATAATGAATGAAGGAAGGACAGAATGACAACCCATCTCACATGGAGGCTATAATTGTACAAAGGACTAATATCTGTAAAACTAATTTTGAAAAACATACAGCACCTAAATACTAGTTGTTATATACAAAAATTAGAGTCTCCTCTGGTTTTCAATCTGTTTGGTTTTATGTAAGTGGGTTTGAGACAATGCCATGCATGGATAGTCAAAACAGAATTTTTACGTTAAAGATGTTACTTTAAAAATTAAATTAGAATTATGAGAAAACACAGGAAGACCCATTATTATACAGATCTGGATACACTGAGGGCAACGACTGCCCTGCCCCATCTCATTGCTCCAATGCACAAAGGAAGTTTCAATGGACCACAGGCAGGTATTGGTTATAGCACCTGACGCTAGGCTCGTGGGTTATTGTTTGCATAATGAAAGATTGATTTGGTATCATTTTATAGCTTCACATATTTCTCGATTATTTAAAACCCATGCAATGCTTTAATAAAAATCATGTTCACTACCTGAATGCCAACATATTAATAGATATTGATTTCAAAGCAGCAAATGGATAGCTTTAAATTATATTTTATTATTTCCAATAAAGTTATTACATAATACAAATTAGATGTATTTTCAAATTAAAATTTTATATATATATATCTGTAAAACAATTATTTCTACATTAGAGAATACTTAAGTACAAATCATCTATTCTGCAAAGGATTCTTACTATAAAATCCAAAGAGAATTAAGAAAAACCCTTTTTTACTCTCTTAAAAATTCTTTGATTAGTCATGCCAATTGAATGCATAAATCTAAAAGTACCAGGGATTATTGAAAGAAATGAAGTATTTTAAAGAATGATGACTTAAAATTTAAAAAGTTAATATCATGCATACAAATTGTATCCCACAGTGATGCTCACAAAGAAAAGAATCTCAGATGGGAGGCAAAGTCCTCTTCTAGTTATTTTTATAGTACTTTCATGGAGTTATCATTTACTTGGGTTGACGGTCTAAAAGCAACCAGTATCTCTCATCATCAGCAGAAAGAAGGAAGTGTTGGTAGATAACATTTCACCATTTCCTCCATGAAAATGATTTGTCTTATGAACGAACACCCTGTACAATTTTTATTATATCTAGCTCAACTTTATTTAATGAGACAGTTTAGCAAGCACAACTTGTCTGAATTGCACAGAAGTACCTTGTTTGCAGAGCCCTAAGTATTCCAACTATAAAACAGAAGTGAGGATAAGATTTGTGGTGTTGTTGCTTATGTGGTTCCTTTTTCAACTCCAGTTATAGTAGAAGCTTTAGCATATAAACTCTTTATTTTAGACAGGGTCTCGCTATGTAGTTCATTCTGGCCTTGAACTCACTATGTAGCCTAGGCTGGCCTCAAACTTACAGCAAACCTTCTGCCTCAGCCTCCCAGGTGTTGGGATTACAGGCAAGCACTACTACAACCCAGCGCTAGCATATAAACTCTTTTAACTCACTAAACATTTCAAAAGGCCATGAAAATTCAGTTCCCTGAGCTATTCCTGCTTGTGTTGTAGGAATTTTGTACTTGTATACACTAGGTACTAAATTAACAGATATGGAATGAATGAATGAGCTCAAGTCAAAAGAATATGTCAACAGTCATTGAGCAGGGCAGTGCACAAAATCCTTAGGGAACAGACAGATTTTGTGTACATAAAGATTAAAATTTTTACAAAACACCCATCAAGTATGTTTATTGTTCTACAACAACAGCTCTAACAATTTTCCGAGTGAGTTATACTGTGTGTGTGTGTGTGTGTGTGTGTGTGTACTGGAGATCAAAGAGGCTAAGGACATATTTTATTATCAAGCTTCATCTACATCCTTGGCCCTAAAGGATTTGTTTACAATAGCTACCATTCCTGCAATGAACCTGACTAACCCTAGTGATAACACCATGAATGGCACAATCAAATTCTTTAAGTTAATTCTCTATCTTGTGGTTGAATTCAGGTGAGGGTAGAGTTTGGGGTAGTAAGAAGGAACCCAACCAGAGTGATTTCACTTCATAAAGCTGGGGCATTGTCATCACTGAGCAGTTAGTTGGCATAGTCATTGCCATCTGGAAATAACTGGGTTAAGAACTCTGGGGTAACACAGGAATGCCCAGTGCGTGGATAGGCTGCCACCACTGAGGTATGTGACCTCAAGTGGTTTGGTTTTTGGACCTCAGGTTGTTCCTCTGTAAAATGTGGGAATCAGAACAAGAATGTTCAATATTCTGTCTACCCTAACACCCTTTAATTTAAAAAGTTGATATTTGAATGTCTTCATTTCACCTCTAACTCCACCATTAAGAGCCTAGATGATGACCCAAACTGGCTGAAACTACCTGCACCTATTTTCCACCTTTGTTAACTAGATATTTCACTAACTGATACCCAAATCTCTTTCTACCCTAAAAATCTGCAAATTTTGTTACCTAACTATAAAATTTTAGATTAACATACACTGTTCAACTTCACAAGTAAAATGATAGGACACCAAGGCAATCTCGTCATATCAATCTAAATAGTTTTGTGATGTGAGGAAAGGTGATCAAGGAAGATCTATGCCGTGTAGAGAGGAGAGATGCCACTGCTTTATCTTTAATCTGTTAACTGTGCTGAAATCGAGAGTCCAGGAAACCAGTTATTCATCTTTTTAGCAAGTATTCACTAGAAAGAGCAGTGTCCCATGAAACCAAAGCCATAGAAGCTTACGTGTGCAGTTCCTCTTCTCTTCACTATGGTCACCTTTGTGCCGAGCCTGGTGCTTCAGTCCTGGGGCTCCTTCCTCTTGCCCAGTCAAAGTTAGTAGCATCACTGCCCTGCTTTCAAAATTAATATTCCCTGCCAGAAGAAATCCAAACTCCATGAGAAAGTTTATTATCTTTGATGACCTAATTCTACTGCCTTTGTTGAGCGTGAAATTGCATCAATTAGAACTCCAGCCATTTAGACGTAAAGCAGAGAGTTTGAAAAACAAGAACCTTTTAGGTGAAAGCATGTTACAATTGTAAAAGTTTTGACCACGTTCTTGTTGTTGTTGTTTATTAGTACATCTTTGCAGTATATGCAACTTATAATCTCGGGAAGTGGGTCCATGTACATAATACAGTTTATTTCTTTTTTTAGTTCCCTTCCCCTTCCCTCCCAATGAGCACAGTTTTTAAAGATAGATGACATAAGAGTGGCTTGTGTCCCTGAAAGAATAAAACCGGTGAATATTTGTTGCATATTTAATAGGTGCTGACAATAATTCTAAACAATTTGCATATATGTGGAAATTCATTTAAACCACATAATGTCTCTATGATATACATACTGGTATTGTTACAATTTTGTAGATAGGAAAACTGAGTCACAGAGACATTAAACAACTTGCTCAAGGTCATGCAGTTGATCTTTGGTAAAATTACAATTCGAATTCAGGCAGTTTGACTTTACTACATTAATAATAAAAGTTGATATTGTATCATAAATGTAGGCTAAAAAACTGGCATAACTTCTAGGAGAATTGTCAGGTCCATTGAAAGGAAAAAGAAGTCTTCAGGACTGCATGAGTGTAAACCTTGAGCGTGTCACTGCCATAAGTTGAGCTTTAAGGCTACAGAAACCTCATTTGAGAAGAAAAGTAATTATCATACACCTATGTTACCTTGTTTTTAAGTTTTAAGAAATTACAATCATTTGCTCAAAGCAATTATTCATGGTGAGCTCTGCTAGCTTAGGTAAAGACTTTTACATTGGCTGTACAAACAGGGTAGCAAGAGACCTGCTTAACGAAGCTTATTATAAATATGCAAACTTTCTTTTTTTTCTCCCCTGAAAATAAATTTTAACATACCACCTATCAGCTCACAGCCCCACAGAATACTAAATACTTTCATAACTTTGTGAAAATGCACTGCTGAGAGCAAAACAACTTTGCAAATGAAAATAGGCTTCCAATTCTTGATGATTCTATACTAGAACTCCCACCAATAGCACTAAGCCAATTCTAATGAGACCCTTGATTCTACAACACAAAATTACTTCTTCTTGCAATCTAGCAACACTGTGTGGATCTACACCCTAGGCAAAATGGTCTTACGTAGTATTTAGACTCAATTTTCGTGCTTAGTTTTTTCATTGAAAACAAACGTTAGTAATTAATATTTGAAAATAAGTCGCTCTTCATAGAACATTTAAAGGTGAGAACTGAGAGAAGACAACACCATCATTTTGAGATACTGAGTCTAAGTCCTGAAATGTGTGGTCTTCAATAGTGCTCACCACCAGGGCGAAGCATTCAGGAAAAATGATCCCTAAGTAGATTATGAGCCCAGAGAGGTGTCTGGATTTCTTGGCAGGAAGTGAAAAATTGTAAAGTAAATAATTTTAGAGTAATACTTCTACCTTTGACTGGGCAAGAGGAAAGGGCTAAGACCCTGGGATGTCTATTCCCTCTTTTATTTGGGAGAGGCAGTTCTCTACTCCTGCTTCTCTGACTTAGTTTCTTGACAGCATTTTAAATGAAATTCATAAAGTAAAAAGTGAATAGAGCCTATGTTAAATCCCAGTAAAAATAAAAGCGAAAAGTCATAAACTACAAAGAGATCAGATTTTAAACAGAAGATATAAGGCTGGAGCCAATGATCTGAAAGGTTACAATTTTTCAAAATAAAAAAAAAAGGTTAAGACAAAAGGCTAAAACCCATGAGATGGAACATTTAAAATAATCATGTAAATCTGATCGAGTCAAGCACAAAAGCACTTAAAAATGAAAGCTGGTCATGAAGAAAACAGTAAGAAAAATTATACTTTCAAAATGAAAAATGCAGAACGCTGCTCAAAGATTAGGAAGCAAAGGAGAAACAGGATAAGAGAGCGGAAGGAAAAAGGAGAAGCAAACAAAGAGCAAGAACTAAAGAGGTTTCTGTACTTCACCTCAACCAGAGCCTCATGTCCCGCCTGGGGCCTGTAGACAGTAGTGTCCCCTTGTGGCCCACAACTGCACCACAGCTAGGAATCCTGAGGACAGGAGTTCCCTTCCAACCTTCTCCACTGTCCACATCTGCTAGCTGACCAGCCCTGCTGTGAGTTAACCTCAGCGCATTCATGGCTCACATCTACTTCTTGTCTGTGTGAGTTATGTGCACGTTTCTCAACCTCCCAAAGCCCCAGTATCCTTTTCTGAGTTGTAAAAATGATGCAAGTACTAATAATAGCAACTCATCTCAGTCTCATTATTTGTATTCTTACTACTTTATTTCTAGAGAGTCTCTGCCAAGCATTAAGCGATTTCCAGACTTCTCACTTAATCCTCACCCAGGCCCAGGGGGCCATCACTCGGCCCCGTGTTGTTATCATTACCCAAGACTCACATACGTTCGGAGCGTTTCCAGCCAGAAGCTCATAGAGGATGTCTGTCACCAATGGCCTCTGTGTGTGATTCCTAGGGATTTCAAATTGTAGTCTTCTACTAAGAAACACTGGGAAGCTGTGAAGACACCATAAGTAAAGAGGGTGGATTAGTTTTCCTGCGTAAAGGAAGGCTTAGACCTGCCATCCAAGTCTTATGTAGGCTATCAGCACCCTGACTTAATGATATTCCCTTTTCAACATTTCAGACTCTACAACGTATGCACATTTTCTGTTCAATGCATTCGATACAGACCACAATGGAGCTGTGAGTTTTGAGGTAAGTTCTGGACTCTTTTTATATCATTTGGCTTAAGACACTCTGCAAGAGATTTTAGTCCTTTAGTGGGAAAATCAGCTTTGGTAATTTGATCCATTTTAAGCAGAGGAAAAAAGCCCAAGAACACTTTCTTTCCCTTATTGAATTTCCAAGAAGCTGCTCTTATCTCTCAAAAGAAGTACAAATTACAACCTACTTGGTTTATTTTCTACTTGGTTTATTTTATCATCTGTTCAGATGAGGCTTTCTTCACCTATTTGAGAACAGTCTTAGAGGTCAAATGATTTAACTAACACTCACTGGCTCCTATCATGGGCCAGTCATCATGGTAGGCCTCAGAAATACAGAGATAATATAGTCAAAGCCCTACTGTGGAAACCCCAGAAAGTGGTGGGGACAGGCAAGAGATTAAACATATTCGATATTCACCAGCCTGACAAGTATACAAGAAAATGTCTTCTAAAGTTATGTTCTAAAGTCTGTTCTGGATAGGCACCTAACCTATTTATATATAATAATGTGTGTTCCATATATACCTATACTTGTGTGTGTCAGGGGGAGTCCTTCATATGATTCGTATGGTACCTAGCAGGTCACAAATCATTATATATTTAAATCTAAGTGTTAGGAGCATAAGCCAAACACTAACTGTGAGAAGCTGTAAAGACTGGCACTTTCTATTTTTATTAAAACCATGGGTATAATTTACATCTCACTCGTTTGCTTATAGTCTGAATGGCTGAGCTTCATCTCTAGGTAGTAGTTTTATCCATTATTTTACTTTGTAATTTCTTTCTTATGGATGGATAGATGGGTGGGTGGATGGGTGGGTGGGTGGATGGATGGATGTGTAGATGGATGGGTGGATGTATAGATGGATGGGTGGATGGGTAGATGGATGGATGGATGGGTGGATGGGTGGGTGGGTGGATGGATGGATGGATGGATGGATGTGTGGATGGATGGGTGGGTGGATGGGTGGATGGGTGGATGGGTGGATGGATGGATGGATAGGTGGATGTATGGATGGCTGGATGGCTGGATGGATGGGTGGATGGGTGGATGGATGGGTGGATGGGTAGATGGGTGGGTGGATGGATGGATGGGTGGATGGATTGATGGATAGATGGATGTGTGGATGGATGGGTGGGTGGATGGGTGGATGGATGGGTGGGTGGATGGGTGGATGGATGGATAGGTGGATGTGTGGATGGATGGATGGTTGGAAGGATGGGTGGATGGGTGGATGGATGGGTGGATGGGTGGGTGGGTGGGTAGGTGGAATGGAAATGAGGCAACTAGAGAGATACATTTTTGAAGGATGCATCTTTTACATGAGCAGAAATGTCAGTTATAGAATGGAACCAGCAAGGAGAAAGTACTGGAAGCAAAAGTGCCTGCCCATGTGACTGATGAACTATGACTGACAGAAACAGCAGAAGCTTGTGAAGAGAATAAAGGCCAGGGTGGAAGAAGTGGGACATGAGTCAGAGGACCAGTAGGGCGTCTCAGGTTTGGAAAGCAACACAGTGTTTGCAAAGCTTGTGGAAGATTGATCGCTCACGCAAGAGCCAGGAGGGAAGGTTGAGGAAGGAGGCCAGGGCTTGATATGTCTTAAACAGGAGGTTGGACTGTGTTGTGGGAGATGAGGAATGCTAAGGAAATTTCAGCAGGCTTGGTCATATGTTTGAGCAGTGCTTCCAAAAACATGGAGTCACTTAGTTGCTACTTATTCTGAGACCCCAGACAGGAATTGATAAATGCTGACCTGTGGTAAAAGCTTTGGAGACAAATGCAGAATGTATTTAAAATGAACTTGGTAGAATGATAAAAGTCTGTCATGTTTAGGAGGGACACATTAATTTGGTCAGGTCTGGGTACAAGGGCTGTGTGAAGTCAGGGTGAATAAAGAAACATGGAGGGCCGGGGATTTACCTCAGTGGTTCTGGTGCCTCCCTCACAAGCGCAAGGTCCGGAGTTCAATCCCGGGTACCAAAAAAAAAAAAAAAGAAACATCAAGCCTCTTGAGTCTTGAGATGTCATTAGGTCACTGGTCCCAGGGTGTAGAATTTCCAGCCACAGGGAAGTGCCTCCTCCTCTGCCCTCAGGCACAGGGGATGGTGGGACATAAAGATTCTGGGCTGGGAATTCCAAAATGTCATCTTGCATAATATAACCAACTTACTGCTGAGAAGACACAGGCAGAGGCAGGCAGTGGCTAAGGAGGTCTGAACAAAGAAGTCGGGACAGGACAGGTGGGTTTCTCCTAGACAGGGAAGCAGCAGTCAGTGTGTGGGCAGAGAGGACTTGGCAAGGACACCCTTAGGCCAATCTCCTTAATGCTTCTCCCACTGTGGCAATGTAGACCACCCTAGAACATCTCTTCAGTATTCATTACACTTTACCCACAAGATTAATTCCAGCACAGACTCAATTTAGCTATAATATGGAAGTCAAAGTTCTACTTCACCTAATTAAAAAACAAAAACATTTATAGCTAATTGCAGAATACGAGAAAGGCAAAAACTACTAGTGATTTCATTCCTTGAAATAACTTATGAACCAGGACTATATCATCAATTTCCCATAGTACTTTATACTCAATTTGCATATAAATTTAGTCTGATGTTAATAATGTATAATTATGAGTAACACTGCTTTTATAATATTTATGTAAAATACCAGTAATTATGATGAATGTTGATTGTAATTTGGAAAATTAGTTGAAATGGTTATATGTAATGTGTCAGTACAATCCCTTTCCTTTTAAAAGCAAACTAATGGCTAAATTAATAAATGTTGAGTCAAAATCAAATTTAAAACCAGGCTATTGCAGTTATTTTTCTAAATTGATCAGCTACTCAGAAAGTTTCTGGAAAACAGAAATTGTTAGGTAAAGAATGTATTTTGAGTAGCAACAGCACACTGGGAGGTACAGCAGAGAGACCACTGATTTTAAGATAAAGGGAAATGGAAAATTTCTATTTAATTTGCTTAAACCTGAAGGGCAGAATGAATGAGTCTGGAGGGGCCTTAGGTTTGAATATGATTGGATCTAATCTTCATTTTGCCACCAAGTGGCTGTGAGACCCAGGGGCCGAGTATTAAAATCCTCTGGACCTTCATCTTTATATCACCTAATAAAAGCAGCAAGAAAGCCAACTTCCCAGGATAGAGTAAGAGTGAAATAGGAATAGGGTCAACAAAGGACTTGGCTCTGTACCTGGCACCGAGTATGGGCTCAATATTTGTCTGATGTCAACTATAACAGCTATTGCTTGGGGGAATTACTAACAAAGATAATAATGACATTGGTCACTACACTACACAGGGATCTTCTGCCTTTGAACACATTCAAGCAAAATATAGAAGATTACTCTGTGATGCTATGAAAGAGTGAGTTCTACATCTAATTATAATAAGCATTTACCCTATGAAATGCGTAAAATGTAATTAACAGTAATAATAGCTACATATCGATACTTTTTATTTACCATTCATTATGTTATGTGTTGTGTTGAGTTATTTAATACTTAGTTAATCCTTCCAGGTACTATTATTATCTCTTTTTTAGCAAATGAGAAAAGGGAATCAGAGCAGTTAAGCTACCTGCCATGCTCACACAGTTAGAAAGTGATAATCCCAGGATTCAAACCCAGGTAGTCTGGTCCAGGATTGCAGTGAGGTACATATAGGTCCTCACCCCTATATCCATCCCTCAACCCCCCAATCTGAAGTCCTTAGGCTGGCTGAGATTTTCTTTTAGTCTTCCATATTTTAGAGCCATATATAAATTTAATATCACCAGCAGGGTCTATAGCATTCTACAATTAAATGTGTAATATTTTTGAACTAAAATATGATGAGCCTGACAGAACCTATTATGGGTCAGTAGTGTCTGGGTGATCCTCTTCCTGATCACACATGATGGGGCCATATTTCCAGCCTCTCCTGGCATTAATGAGATCAGTAACCTTTCCTTCCTCTCTCTTCTCATCTGTAGAGATTGTGAGGTCACATATTCCAGACAACCTTATAGCAAAGTGGAAGAAGCCAGGACCCCCTAACTCTAACCCTCTCCATTTGTATTTTACCATGTGTGAGTGATAAATAAACTTACATTGTACAGTGCCACTAAGATTTGTGGGTGTTGACATAATGTTAATGTCTCTGACTAATGCAATAAAGAGATGCTAGATAGATGATTATAAAATAAGTATATGTGAGTTAAGTTCAAGATTTTGGCACCAAAAATGAATTTTAGCACCAAAATTCAACACCTATCTCCTCCCAATAAGTTAAACTCATAACTTTTTCATAAATCACAGATAAAAAGTGAAGGATTTGTATTATGGGCAACAAGTTGCAGATAAGGAACCCAAAACTTAGAGAGGTTGATGTGTCCACAGTCATTTAGTTAAGTAAATTGGAACTGGGGTGGAACTCAGCTCTACCAAAGTCTCTAAGATCTATGGTCTTAGCCCAGCATGGTGCTGGTATATCCTATAATCCAGCACTCTGGGATGAAGGAAAGTTGGTATTTGAGCACAGCCTGGTTAATTCAGTAAATTAGTGATATCCTATCTCATAATCAAAAACCAAAAGAGCTGTAGATGTACCTCTGCAAAAGGACCCTGGGTTCAGTCCTCACTACTAGAAAACCAACAAATGGCAACAACAACTATCATGAATGAGTCTTAATAAGAGATCTGTAAACTTTTCTGTAAAGGGCCAAATAGTGGATTGGCTTTTCTGACCATATACCCTACTACGTCTATTCAGTTCTGCCATGACCACAGAAAATTCCTAAATAAATGAGCATGACTATGTTCCAAAAAAGCTTTATTTATAAAAACAGATGGAGAGTCAAAAATAGCTGCTGGGCCATAGTTTTCCAACTTCATTCTTAATTATCAATCACTGTAGACTCCCTCCTACTGACAGAAAGCCCAAGACACATGACTTCCAAGATGGCATTATTCTATGATTTGATTACTGAATATTATCACCATTTAGCAATCTATCCTGTCCACAAAAATCACTGATTACTGACACTATTGTTGGCTGCATCTTAACAGGTACCAAACATGCACACAGTCAGGATGAAGTACACTGCTAGGATCTCCCAAATGGCAAATACTGATATCCCAAATATTACTGATATTCTTGAGGCTGAGTTAAAATGTATTTGTCTGATGACAGCAGAACTTTCCTAGTCCACAGCTGCAAACAAATGTCATTCAAGGACAATATAGTTCACACAGAAGAAATATCAGCAACACTCCATGGAACTGGGCTGTGGAGACATTTCTACCCCTAAACTAAAAGCTTTGACACTCCAAGTTTGTAGAAAAAGTTTTATTATGGAAATATCACTTATGATTATGGGAAAACTTTCTATGATGGATTACTTGGTCAAATTAAATTGCTATTTTCTTTTGAAATGTCAAGAGAAATTATCTTAGGCAATGTCTCTAGTAAGTATAAAATTTATCAAATTTAATTCTTAAGTTTTATTCTTCCTATATTCCCCAATACACACACACTTTACTTGTCCTCATACACATTAATTCTCTTATTCATGCTTTGTGACTATTCTAGGGAGCTGTGCTCTCACTGGAAGGGAACTGAAGGGAGGCTTCAGATGTCGTTTCATTTCATTCATTCATTTAACAAATATTGTCAAGCACTACTGTGTGCCAAACACTATTCAAGGTACTGGGGATGTAGTGCTGCACAAAAGGCATAAAGATGTCTGTCCTGGCTAGTTTGCCTTCTCCCATTTCCATAACTCGTTCCTGTAGACTTCAGTTGTTCTTGCCGTGAGGTTTCCTTAACCTGGCCCTGTTCATGCATTTCTGTGGAATCCTAAGGGCTACAGCTCTGCTGTGTGTGCTTTACCTGAATTAGTCAGGTATTTTGCAACCCAGTCACTCTGGTCCATTCCTTCCTTCCCCATAATCTCATTATGACAGGTCCAGCTCCCCTGCCCTGTTTGCTCTTCGTTTCTGTACTTCAAGATCATGTCCTTAAATTGGCTACTGCATAGGCTCTAATGTTCAGTGAAACTGGAGGAACAGCAGATCATTATAAAACAAAAGAAATACAATAAAAATCCATATATGCTGCTGTAGTCTGAACCGCAGTCTCTTCTTTTTAAAATAAACATTGTATTTTAGACCAGTTTTACCTTACAAGGAAACCACAGGATTTATAGGGCAGAAAGGTGCAGTTTTCCATTTTCACATATAGATTTAAAAATATACTAGTTACAGTTAATGAACTAATATTGATACCTCATTATTGACTAAAGTGTACACTTGTTCAGATTTCCTTAGTATTTTCTTGATGTCCTTTTTCAGATCCAGGATCCCATTCAGCCTACACATCATTCAGTCTCATTCACATTTCATTTAGTCATACTGCCTCCTTAGGCCCTTCTGGAATGTGACACTTGCTCAGATTTTACTTGATTCTAAAGCCCTTGATGATATTGATCAGGCGTTTTGTAGAATGATCCTCAGTTGGGATTTTCTCATGCTTTTCTCATGATTAAACTGAGGTTATGTGTTTAGGGGAGAAAGACCACAGAGATGAAGTATTGTTTTATCATATAATAGCACGAGTACATTCTATCAAAACGGTTTATGACCACTGATGATGACCTTGACCGTCTCGCTGAAGTAGTATTTGTCAAGTTTTCCCACTCCAGTTGTTCTTTCATTTTTACATTTTTTCCATTCCATGTTCTTGGAATAAAGTTATGCCCAGGCTACACTTACAGACTGGGGGATTATGCTCAATTTCCTCAAAAGCAGAGTAATCATTTGCATTCAGCCTGGGATATTTGTCCCTGCTCTCCCATTTGCTAACTTATTCAGTAATTTCTTTCCATCAGTCTGGACTCACAGCTGTTTGTTTTACACTTATAATCCTGTGTGACCTTATTTATTCTGTTGCTCATATTTTTCTAGTTAAGACCTCAGGATCTCTCTCGGTTCCTCTGTCCCTTTGACATACCTCCATCAAGGCTGTTACATTAAATATGAATCTAAAGAATTCAGAAAATTGTCTGGCACATGTGAAATGCTACATCAGTGTTGGTAAATGATTTTAGTAATACTGGCTAACATCTGGCCAGACTCAGAGAATTGAATGAGCTCTTTCTCTCTCTCTATATATAACAGTGTTCCTGGACATGCAGCTGTGGGGATTCTTTCTTAGCTGATCTTATCTTTCTGAAACTTTTATATTTGCACATATATTCACATTGCCTCTCCTTTTTTTTTTGCAAGTTAAAACCATTTTCTAATTTATGTATGCAATCATGTAATGGCAAGAATGAATTCCTACCTAGGTTCAGTGGTGCATGCCTGTAATTTCAGCACTTGGAGCCTGAGGCAGGAGGATTGTAAGTTTGAGTCCCACCTGGGCAACTTAGCAATATCTGTCTCAAAAACCTAAAAAGGGATGAGGATAGAGCTCAGTGTGAAGGTACTGGGCTCAGTCCCTAGAATCACAAAATAATAATAATGCTTGGCACCTCCAAGTGTTCTACAAATGTTATTAGTAATTGGATTTTAATTATTGAGAGTCACTATTTTACATCACCATACAATTATGTCCTATATAACCAGAAAAGGAGACGTAGGATGTGCCTATTTCCTGCTATGCTGTACAGCCACAGCCCATTGCTTTGACTCAGAAGTATAGGTTCAATTTTGAACTCTGCTGCCCCCTGGCGTTATGCGTTTGCTAATTCACCTATTTTCTCTCAGCCTCTATCCATAGGTTATGCGAGGTGGATGACATGAACTAATACATGGGAACTGCTTAACACAAGGCTTGCCTATATCAACAAGCTGTAGTCTTTTCTTTCTGGTTTTGTGGTTGTTGTTTGTTTGTTTGTTGTGCAGTACTGAGGAATGAACCCATGCCCTTTGCACTGACTTATACCCTCAGCCCCTTTTCTTTATTATATATTTTCATTCTTGAGACAAGGTCTCACTAAGTTGTCCAGTCTGGGGTCAAATTTGCCATCCTGCAGCCTGAGACTCCTAGAATACTGGGATTACGTGTGTGCCACTATGCCTGGCTTCATTATCACTACGCAATGTTGGTGTCCCAGGGAGCTTACCCACTAATTCCATTTATCTCCAAAGAAAATAATTCAAAATGATGACAAATAGAAGAAAATGATCATCTATAATAAAAGCATCATATATAATAAACAACATCATCTATAATTTTTAAAGTAATTTGCATATTTAACAATAAAAAATAATAGTGAAATAATTTATGATATACCCATATAACCAAATAATGTTTCAAACTTCAAATTTCAGCCATTAGCAGATACTGAAATGAGAGAGTAGTGACTATAATATTTTAATAAACAAATGGAAGACAAACAGAAAGGGAATATTAGAGTGTTTTCGTCACTTTTCTATTGCTGAGATAAACTATCTGACATATACAACCTAAAGGAGAAAGTGTTCATTTTGGCCCATGGTTTCAGAGGTGTCAGTCCATGGTTAGCTGGCTCCAAGGCAAAGGCAGTATAATGTAAGAATGCTGCTCACCTCAAGGCAGCAAGGAGCACAGTAGGAATGAAAAGGCCAGAGAGAGAGGGGACTGGGGACAGGATATACTGATGGTGCCAAACCTAGAGCATGCATGCTGCAGCAGGCCTGCCGAGCTCTCTCTGCTGGCATACAAGCCACCTCACCCTAGCATCACCCCAACAGCTGAGTATTGGACAACAGTTCACAAAGGGGCCGTGTGAATGCTTAGAAAGGAGTAGCTGAACCAGGCAATGACATCACAAGCATTTTGAGCATTTCGTCTCTATATGCCCTTTGAAGGCACAACCTCAGTGACCTACTTCTTCTAGCTAGGCCCACCTCCAGACAGCCCTTTCTGCTAATGAACTCATCGATGAATTCATCCATTGATGTTATTAGTGTCCCAATGATCAATTGCCTCTCTAGGCCCCAACTCTGAACACTGTTGTGTTGGGGATCAAGACTTCAATGTATGAGTCTGTGGGGACACATTACATTTAGACCATAACACAGAGTAATAGCTTTAGTTTTTCAGGTAAAACTGTGTGTATGTGTGTGTGTGTTGGTGTGTAGATAATGGGTTTCCATTTAAAATCTCATTCTTATTGTGATTTTTGGTTCAAAATGCCCAAAAGTCATGTAATTATATTCTTAAAACTATATGGAATTATGCCTTTTGGCAAATATGATTGAATACCACTCATTTTATTTGGTTCAACAAAATATGTAGTTAAGAAATGTCATCATGAATTTTCAATGTGGAAAGAGTGCAATGTTCAGTGAAATATACTGAATAATATATATGTATGTCCATAAATATTACATGTATAATTTATATACATGATCCTTACTATAAATATATGCTCACGTATATATGAAATAAGACAGAATGGATATGTCTCATATAAAATAAGTTTTAGGACATGTGATCACAGTTTTTTTCAGTGTTGTTTTAGGTATGTTTTACAAGATCATTATTTTATTTATATGTATTTATTATATACTTATACCTAAGAATAGTTTAAAAATCCATAAATTTTTAAATGACAATCAAATCAAAGAATTTCCTTTTAATTTAATGTGGCTGTAATCTTCTTTCAAAACACTACATTTCCACTTTTTTTTTTTTTTTTTTTTGGTACCAGGGATCAAACTTGGGACCTTGCTCTTGCAAGGCAGGCGATGGAACACTGAGCTAAATCCCCGGCCCTACATTTCCTAAATAATCATTACTTGTATTTTAATTGGTATAATACATTATCCCTTCTGATAAAGTCAGGCTATAAATCTTGGCAAATACATATATTTCTTGTTATTTTTTAGAAATGTTGTTATACACTTTAGGTTCCAAGCAAATGGAAACTTTACATAGTACCTGAAATTGTAATCTTCAAGTAATTTATAGTAACTCAACCACCGTGGAAGTTTGAGGTATTTAGGGAGATCATTGCTTAAAATTTTTATGGAACTATGCAAGCAAGCCTAAAATAAGAAATACAGTGAACATATGAAATGACTTTCTATATTGAATCTGTCGCTACCTTGCTGGTTAACTTTTTTAACCTTTGACCAGTCACTTAATGTTTTCCCAGATGGTCTTTGTTACAACTACCTCCAAACTCATCATGCCCAACCATGGTGGTCTTTGGCAGATGGGGATTCAGGAGATTTAATGTTCTTGGCACAGTGACTACACTGAGACATCCGGCAAGGAAGGCCTGGAAGATGAATAAAGGTCATTACTGAATAGGCCCAGGTTATTATAAAATTAACCCTTGGTCTATTTTACCTTCTTTTGCCTTGATAACAAGAGAATGAAAACCAAAATTCACTACAGATTTCCTTCCTCATTTTTATATATTAAGACACAGATAGAACTGTTATGGCTTGTGTTTAAAATGTCCTCCCAGGGCCAGGGATTTAGCTCAGTGGTTCTGCTGCCCACCTCAAAAGCTAAGGTCCCGAGTTCAATCCCTGGTACCGAAAAAAAAAAATTAAAAATTAAAATGTCCTCCTAGAGCCTCATGCAGTCATAGACAGGGCCTTTTCAGAGGTGGCTGAATCTAGAGTGTGTGACACTGGAATTGATTGATGGTGCATTTGCGACCTCCCATCCACCTCCATGAACTGCTTTACCTGCCACACCACCTGGCCTTGGAGCCAGCGGATTATGGACTGAAACCTCTACAGTGAGCTAAATAAATCTTTCCCTCTTTAACTTTGGATGTTGGGTATTTTGTCTCAGCAATGAGAGAAAAGTAATGAAGACAGAATTTGATACCAGAGAAGTGGGATTGTTGCTGTGACTGTACCTGACCACGTGGTTCAGGAGCCTTTGGGACTGGCTTATGGGAAGAGTTTGGAAAGGTTTGGAGGTGCTGGCTGAAAAAGAAGAGCTAGAATGCTTCAGGCTGCAGTTCATGGGAGATTCTGGTCAGAACTCAGAAGACCAGAATGCTGGAAGAAATGATGCCGGTAAAGACCAGGCTTAGGAGGTTTCTGCTGGGAAGAAGGACTGCATTGGCTGTTGGGACTCCAGACAATGTGTGTTACGCCTTCACAGAAAGTTTGTCTGCATTTTTCTCGTGTCCAGAGACTTTGCCTGAGACTAAGAGCAGCTGACTAATCTGGCAGAAGAAATTTCGAGGCATTATAATGTTGAGGCCATGGCATGGCTATGTTGGCGGAAACAACAGTTTCAAAAGTTCAGACTGTTTCTAGCTCCCCTTTCCAACAAGACCTGTGACAATTACTCTGTGATTTAAAGAAACATACAGTTTGCATTGATAACTGTCAGTATCCTCCAGTGTCTCAAAATTGGGTAGCTATCGTCCTCTAATAAGGCTAGCATCCTAAACTCTGCAGTGGCTATTTTGTGCTTTCTTAAAAAGTAGAATCTTATAGCTGTACAAGTTATATACTGCTCATCTCCAGGGAATGTCATTGTCTCTTATTTCTAGAATGCATTCCACATATTACATTTCCAGAAGATAAAAGGGAAATATTTTGAGGAAGACTCACTTCCCTCTAATAACAATCACCTTGTTATCTAGTAACAAAATTTCATTTTTTTCTCTCCTCAAATCTGATCCTTACCTTTTCTATCATGACCTTCATTCCCAAGCAGCTGACACACAAACTATCTCATGGAAAATTCCATCATCTAATACAATTACATGCATTAAAAACCCATAGGAAAACATATACAATAGTAAATAGGCAATAAATAACAAAATTATCACACAGAAATCAATAGCTTTCTTATATACAAATAAAATTTATATTATAATACATAATAGATGACTCCATTCACAACAAAAATTGAGAGATTAAAATACATAAAAATATATAACAAGAAATGTTAATTTGGATACATAAACTATAACACATTCATACATACAGTGTATGTATGAATGTGTTATAGTTTAAAAGACTAGAATTATCTTCAAAATTTATGTTTGGAAAAAATGTAAATACAAACTGGTGTGTTGAGCTATTATTTGCATGAAAGGAAGGGCAACAGACATAAAGGAATACATTTTGTACTGTCTACACACAAAAAGGTTCTTGGAAGTAAATAGAAGAAAGCAAGGTCAGTTGTCTGTGGGAAAAGAAACAGGGTGGCAAGATCCAGGAAGGGGAAGAGTTCTCACCAGATCTCTTACATAATCTTAAAACTGTGAACTATACAAAGGTTACCTATCCAAAGAGTTGGTAAGAAATTGGGCAGAAAAACAGGTACAAAATGATGGAATGTAGAAAAGGAGAGAATACAAATTCACACATAAGGCAACTTTTGAATATCTCTTCTGCTCTTTCATTCCTACCTAACAATAGATTGTCAACTCTTAACTCAGCACATTGTAATGATAACCCTACTCTACATAACAATGATAAATATATGTGAACTGATCATCTGATTCTGCACTATAATCAAATCAGTTTAACAATGGTATTACTTGAGGTCTCCATTTACTTAACAGATTTACAATGCTCTTATCAGGAACCATTACAGGTAGCTTAACTCTTTTAATCCTTCTATAATCTTTATGAGGTAGATATTATTATCTGTAGATATGAAAAGAGAGACAAAGTCACCTGAGGCCACAACATTGTGAAGTGATGTAGCTGAATCTAAGCCCTCTGGTTCCCAGCTCAGGCTCTTACACTGCCAGCATGTAAATTATTTGATTTCTAATTAAAGGCTACAATTGGTCTCTTATAGACAGTGTACATTTCTTGTTGGTGGCTCTTTTTCATGGGAAGTGTGTTTCGTGAATGCTCTTATTTTCAAAACAGTGTTATTCAGACTCTTTTCAGTATATCATGTGCATTTGTAGTGCAAAGTCCAACATCACTAATACTAAAGCATCCTGCTCTTTGGGTATCCATAATGATACAATTTCCAGCACCACAGTTGGTATAACTCAGTTTCCAGTTAGAAGACGAAAATATTAAAGGCAAGGGAGTGGTTTATAATCACAAAGAACTCTGAGAAACAGATGACCAAACACACACTAGTCAGTTTCTAAATAAAACTGTTTGAAAATCCAGACAACTCTTACCTTTGCTTTCATCATTTTAAAAGAAAACTTTATCAGAGATCTAAATTGTGTTTTTCTTTCTTTATAGGACTTCATTAAGGGTCTTTCCATTTTGCTTCGGGGGACAGTACAAGAAAAACTCAACTGGGCATTTAACTTGTATGACATAAATAAAGATGGCTACATCACTAAAGAAGTAAGTGATGCCTCACTAACAGCAATCCTCTGAACCATTTTCATTTCTTCAAAATGTTAAATAATTGCAGTCATTAATTTGCAAATCATCTTTTCAGGAGATTCAAAATATTTTATGTGGTGATGAGACATTCAGTAAAGAAATTTAGAACGCTTTGGAATAGTTTAGGTGACTCTCCAAAGAAAATATAAAGCACATCAAGATTATATCCTTGTTTCTCACTGTCATTTTAATGAATACTGGGAAGGAAATAAAGACAGGTTAAAATCAGATGGAAAGAAAATGTATCCAAGGGTCGTGGATTTAGCTCAGTGGTTCTGCCGCCTGCCTCACAAGCAGAAGGACCGGAGTTTGATCCCCAGTACCAAAAAAAAAGAAAAAAGAAAATGTATCCAAACCATGTTAGAATATCTGACCTGAAAACTTTTTTCCTCCATATAATGATCTATGAAAACATGGAATTTTGCAATCATATGGATTGTGGAACAACTTGTGTTTTGTGGTAATGATCTTGGCTCTCCAAACACAGGCCAAACAAAGTAAGATGTTCGAAGCTCACAGTTTATTACAGCAATTTAAAGCAAGAAAGCAAAGTAAAGGGATGATGTAGGTGAATCACACCTAAAACAGGGCAAAGAGAGGGATAGAGGAGGATCCTACGCAAATCCTGGGCATGTTCAATCCTCATATGGCCCATCTTTCTACTTCACTAATATTCCCCAGAGATGAGTTTGAAGAGGGAACTCCAGACTGATGATGCGACCCTGTGCTGTCAGAGAAAACACAAGAAAAGGTGTGTCTGGTCAGTTATAGATTAGCAGTCATGGATGTTGTGATTCTTAGGCAAAGGACACCCAGGGTCAACCAATGGGTACTGAGCTAAGACTTCATGAATATTGAGTGCTAATGCACACAGTACATTTTCTGAATTAGTGTTTCTTGTATATTTGGTGTAGCATATCCATGTATTACCCAGGTGACACAGGAACATTAACTGTCTCTTAGTCCTTCACTTCCTTTCTACCCCTTTCTGGCTTAAAAACATTTCTCATGAATTCTTCCTGTATCTAACAAACTTCTTCCTAATTATCTATGTTGAAAACATCTTAAACATTTTCACCTATTTTACAAATTAAAAACTACACCATCACTTATAATAGATGTGAATACTCTCAACAGTAACACAATCCACCTAATTTACTTATCTGAAACAATAAATCTAAATATCTAAAAAATCAGATATTTTTACTCATAAGATCAAAAATGACAAGGCAAAACTAGATTTGGTTTTATTTTAAAAGTTACTAAAATATTAAGATGTTTCCCAGTTTCAAAATATTTCGACTACCATTCATATATAGCTTCTTCTTCAAAATCAGGAAATACTGAAAATCCTAATCAGCTTTAGTAATTATAATTAATTAGCTGTAATCTGTAATACCAGTAATTCTAAGTGCAATGTATTTTATTCTCAATAAATGGAAATTAGTAACCGAGCTATATAATAACTCAATAAAACAAAGTCTGGAAATCTAAATATTAAACTAGAATATTTCTTTACTGAACATAATAGATATATGAGAATCAATTTCATCTTGAAACCGAGATCAGAACGGATTCTTACATTGTCATTCAACTGCTTTTAAGGAGAAAAAGGTTTTTACTGGTTTTGCCTTTGAAAAATCAAAGTCAAAATTTAGAAACCAAGTGGGAAAATGGGTCTAGCATTTTAGGCTGCTTTCTTCGAACTTGTCTGGACTCTTGTACATGCCCTTTCCTTTCAGGAAATGCTGGATATAATGAAAGCAATCTATGATATGATGGGTAAATGCACATATCCTGTCCTCAAAGAAGATGCTCCCAGACAACACGTCGAGACATTTTTCCAGGTAGGAATAACAGAAGCAGGGGACGGAGGGAGCAAAATTATAAGCAACTTTCTTCATGTTTGCAAAAGCACTGTGATGATTCTAAAGAGTGAAACTATACTGAAAGAAACAATATTTTCCACCTTACTAATTTTGCGATTTTGGTTTTGAATTAACTGGTTAACTGTACTTAGTGAACATTCACAATATCCTAAATAGAACACAAGCATTTCTCAGTTTTCACGTTTTTCTTTCAATTCTCACCAAAAACCCTGTGATGTTAAATATCCTGATTAACCCCATTTTACAGATGAGAAAACCAGGACTCTACAAGTTTCAGCATATTGCCTGAACTCATCATGCAAACAGTTTTACCTAGGACAGAATGACTCTCATCTTTGAAAAGGGCCCAGGCTAGAAAGATTAGGCCACATGATTCTTATTTCCAGGAACCCACTATTTCCTGCTGTGAGGCAAGTCCTCCACATTAAACAATCAGCTGGGTTCTCTTTTTATTGGCTTCCACCCATCCGGGTTCAAGTGTAAGGGTATCTAACAGAAAGTCTTTTTTTTTTTTTTTAGTTCTTTTATTGGTACATTTTAGGTATACCATTCATTTACATTTATCATTGGGTGTTTGTACCTGTACATTATATATCTTGGTTCTTATTTTTTTTTCCCCATTACCTGTGCACCCTTCACCCCTCCGCCCTTCCCTATTTACATAGATTTCATTTCCATTTTTTTTTCTTTTCTCATAGTTTTTCCTTTCCCTCTTTTCCTTTCCCCTTCCCCTCCCTTCACTCCTTCATCTTTGGGCCCTTTTTCCTATTTCAAATTATCAATTATTCATTATAATCATTTTAACCCTTGTTTACACTATCAGTTTCTCACACTAGTGAAACTATTCGGTATTTACATGTGTGCCCATTTATTTCACTTAAGAGTATGGCCTCGATATGCATCCATTTAGCTATAAATAACTCATTTTTAATTCTTTATGGCTTAGTGCTCCATTTTATTAAAAAACCACATTTTCTTTATCCAGTTTCCAGTTGATGCGCACTTGGGCTGCTTCCAAGCTTTAGCTATTACAAACTGTGCCGCTATGAACATGGGTGCACATATATCACTGTGGTATGATTCTTTTAATTCTTTGGGGAAGATACCCAGCAGGGGAATAGCTGGGTCAAATGGGACCTCTAGCCCTAGTTCTTTGAGGTATCTCCACACTGACTTCCACAGTGGTTGCACCAGTCTGCACTACCACAAAACGGAGAAAGGTTCCTTTCACTGTAAACCCTGCCAGCATTTTCTAACAGAAAGTCTTAATAAATGTTTTGTTCTTTTCTTCCTGTACAGAAAATGGACAAAAATAAAGATGGGGTTGTTACCATAGATGAGTTCATTGAAAGTTGCCAAAAAGTAAGTAATGAGAGGAAAAGAACTAGCACTTCAATTTTACAATAGCTATAGTATTACCAGTTAACCACCATGAACTGAGCAAGACATAAGAATCAAATGTCTTAACCTTAGTATTTCTACCACAGGTAAGACAGGCCTACTACCTTGTAAACAAATGCTAACTTATAGAGTCCTTCAATCACTATAAGAGTGCCTACTCTAAGGCAGGCTACTTAGAAGGCCCTGGAGATACCAAAATACCCATTTACTATGTTTCTTCCCAAACCCTTCATCAGTATTTGCTACTGACAAATAATGGTCTTCCAACACAAAAAAATAAACAGCAGACATTTATGGAGAGAAATGTGGGTGGTTACCTGTCTTCTGGAAAATGAGTGCTAGTTTCCTTAAAATTACTTGACTTGACATGTGTGTAGGACCAGTCAAGATTTAAAAAAAAAAAAAAATCACGGACACAAAGAAGTCTGTTGGTGCTTTAAGTTTTCTTTTTATTATTAAACTCTTGTTCTACACCTTTCCTGACATCTGCTAGTTTTTCATCTTACCTTTGGAAGAATTACCTTTGGAAGAATTACCTTTGCAAGAATTAACCTTTGGAAGAATTACCTTTCAGACAATTAACTCAGTGACATCAACCTAATGGTGTATCCTTAACTTGGTTTCAAACAGTGGAAGCTGTAACTGGTTCAGCCACCATTTCCCAAGATTAAATAGCTCAGAGAGCATTCCCATACAACTGACCGGGATGCCCATAAAATGCCTAAAGTCTGTCCTGGTAGCTCACTTCTAAGGAGAGTGCTAACCTGGACACAGCCACTGTGCAACAGTTTCTTTCATCAGTGCTTTATGTTGGCAATGACAGACCATTCCTTTTTAAAGGCCACACATATTTAGCCATAACTGGCAAACATAGACAAAGGCATATGATTACTTATACATTTGCTCCCCTTAATTCACTACCCTGCCTCCTACACCCTAAGCACAAACCCTTAGAAGTTGGCAGGAAGCTGTCACACACACGGCATTTCCCTGCACTTATATAAAGTTTCTGTGGTTTGGTATGATACATCTGGAATGCCAAAATTCTCATTTACTCACTTTGATTTACCTCCTGTACCTCTCTGGGTGCTAGAAACTCAGCATTATGATTTTAGAAATATCCTCTACTAATAAGAGTTAAATGAAATGTTTAAAAATTCAAGAAAACATCAGATGGGCCATCCATGGTGATCTATGTGGCTAATAGAATGGCATTTATATGTACAAGCAGTGTGTATGCACTGGCGTAGGCAGCTGGCGGAAGGATGCAGTAGTTAAGGGCACAGTAGTGTACTATCTATCTACAGTGTACAATAGTGTATTATCTACTGCAGATATGCCACACTGAATCCTGCTGTGTTCCTCCCTTACAGGATGAAAACATAATGCGCTCCATGCAGCTCTTTGAAAATGTGATTTAACTTGTCAAATAGATCCTCAATCAACAGACAAATGTGAACTACTCTACCATACTTAAAGTTGGAGCTACCACTTTTAGCATAGATTGCTCAGCTTTATACTGAGGCATATTATGCAAACAAGCTTTGTTTTAATATAAAACAATCCCTAGAAGATTTGAGTTTTCCAGGTATAATTTGCATCATTTTCATAATGGCACGGAGTTCATGAGATGTTCTAACTCATTTCATACTCTGTGAATATTCAAAAGTAATAGAATCTGGCATATAGTTTTGATTCTTTAGTCATGGAATTATTCAGGCTTTCACACATTAGCAATTTTAAAATATCAGTGTTTTTTGCTATTCATTTGTATGTATTCAGTCCTAGGATTTTAAATCGTTTTCTACAATATTTAAACTGTATTTCATTTCCAGAAATTAATTTCATTTACTTACATTTATATAACATTAACAAAATAAGATTACAATTAAAAACCAAAAACACATAATTCAATTTCTATAGATTTCCCACTTTCTGTTAAAGACATTAATTTATCTGGCATTTTTTATAACATATTAGTTTACTACCAGAGGTCAGCGTATGCCGAATAAAACTTATTTTAGTAAGCATTTCCTAATTTTCCATATAACATATTACAGCAAAGGCCTACAAAATGTGTATGTTTTGGATTTGTTTAATCGTGCAGGTCGACTGTATCTAGTATGCCATTAAATGGAAGTTCAGAATAAGGATGTTTACAGACATAGGCAAAGGGTCAGGATATCTGTCCTCCCATACACAGTAATACTTAATAAAAAGTAATCCTTAACAGCATTAAAGACCAGTTCCATCTCCTTTGCCCTGACTTCCCCACAGCATGTTTATCTTACAAGCCCTTTGGGGTCAAAGAAACCTTGATCACCCAAAGCCTACCAGGAAGGAACAGCAAGCAGAATCCATTTTGAAAACAACAGTGATTCTATCACATTGACAGCCACTACCAAGAGTTCACAGAAAAAGAATATAAATGCTGAACAACTCATCTGGATTGCATTACAATTTAGCTCAACATAGAACTCCAACAATTCAGATTCTACTTAACGATCTTAAGCCAAAACTGTAAAGTTGCCACAACAGTGCTATAGATACACACATCTTCCCTGTTTGGTAGAAATATCAAAGACCAAGAGGCTGCAGGAGGATGAAATCTGCAATTGTCTTTGCAACAATAAATCAGGTATCTATTCTGGTGTAGAGATAGGATGTTGAACGCTGCCCTGCTACCACCAGTGTAGAAATTAAGAGTAGTACAATACATGTACACTGAAATCTGCCATCGCGTGTTTGTGTAAACTCAATGTGCACATTTTGTATTTCAAAAAGAAAAACAAAAGCAAAATAAAGAGTTTATAACTCTCTCATGTTATGGATCTTTATTCTAACAAGTTTTGTAATTAATTACTAGATTTAAAACATTACGTTTTTCTTATGGAATTTTTAGATTGTAGCTATGTGCAGATGGTACTGAATACTAGAAGAAAAATCAAACAAGACCAGTGGGCAAGCAGCTGTTGTAGCTAGCATGATTTTATGTGATGAAATAAAGAGTGCCACGCTGAACTGGAAAGCAAAATCTCTGAAAGAGGATGAGCGTTTCTCCATCGTGGCCTCTTAGAAATTAATGGTGTTCTTTCTAATTTGAACTGAGGCTGTATCTGAAACGAGAACCGCAAAGAGGTCAATACAGGTGCCTGAGGGGCAGAAAAAGGAAAGGACTTTCTCCAGTGCTTCTGGGATAGAAGACTGCTACTCTATGTTAGACAGTGATTGCTCATCTTTGTCCTTTGCAGTGTGTCATGTGGTTTTGGATTTGGTGTGGGTGCTCGAGTCTCTATAGCCTTTCCTTGCCAGTTTTCTATTCTCTTCTGCTATTCCTTCCTCTAACAGGCTTATCTAAAGTCTTCTACTACATCAATAATTCTGTATCTGGAAATTATGTTCTAAATGCATTCTTTAAAAAAAAAACTAATCATTCAGCATGAGTAAGCACAACAAAACCACTAAATACATGTTAAGAGTTTTAGAATTTTAATTTCTGGGTATCTATATATGATCATCAGTATTTTCAGGCTACAAAATGCAAAAATAACATTTACTTAAATACCAATAATACCTAAAATTTAGGTAGTTTTAGTAAGTTGTAATAAACAACATACTTGTAATATAACTTACATATTTAAAAAATTTTTTAAACTAGAATCTGGAAATAAATTTTTTTCCAAGCACTCTACATTATAAAATACATATTTACAAATAATTTTAGTGAATTCACAAATGTTTTTCCACTATTTAAAACTTCACAACCTTGAGAAATATAAAACCCAAAAAAATGACACCCCCCAGAAATCTACAAAAGTGCACAGCTACAAAATGATTACAAAACAAATACTATAAATAAAAAGGCACTAGAAAAAAAATACAAATACATCTGATTTTGTAAACTCAATAATAGTCCTCAACACAAATAATTATGGAAGTTCTTTTAATAGCTTCTCATTACCCATTCCTTTTGGTTGATGAATAAATGTTACTCTAATTCAACAGGACTATATATATTCATCTTAACTTGTAAATACAAGTAATGAATGGTGGCCGTGATTTACAAAAATAAATAAAATGAACTGAACAAAGGTTTGATGAGCATCCATGGTCAGTGGGTGACACCTATCAGCAGGAAGATGACATTTTTTGGCTCCCTTATTCAACAGCATATAGAGCAATACGTTGGAATTTTGGATTTGATGATTATAAGGCTTCCCTGTCAATAGAAAAAAAAAATGGTATTATTAGTATCATGAAGTTACCCTAAGAGCTATTACACTTGTAGGAGTATGCCTAAAAAGTCTCCAAAACTCAAGACAAATAGAAACAGACTAAGAACAAAATGAGAGAGAGAGAAATGGGAGTGGAACTTTGTTTCTGAGTTAAAAATTTTTTTTTGAAGTATGTGGAGAAGTAGGCACCAGTCAAGTATTTAAATTCACCCTTTCCCAGTTGTTTCACTCAAACCCAGGCTAATTGCTTCTCTGAGCTGCAGTTGCATGATCTATAAAGGAGGGGAACAACAAAGTCTACCTCTGAGGATGGTTCTGAAGAATAAATGAGATTAATGTCTTAAAAGAACTCAGTAGAGTAAGTACTATGAAGTTTCAGTTCTCACATACTCAGTAAAGAAATAAAGATCAGGCTATGTGTAAGATATGCCTTTCCCAAGAAAAATGAATATATTACTTAGAAAGAAAATTAAATCATCCCAAGAAGGAACTGACTTTATTTTAAGGCAGGTAACAAGATCAATTACAAGAAAGTGACTGTGTGACTGTAATGGATGTTTATTTCCTCAGAAGTTGGGACTTTACATCATTATAACATACACATGCCGTAAGAAATGTGAAACTGAACTGCTGACAAGATGTTCTTAAGACTTATTTCTAACACTTAAGAAAAAATCTTACAAAAGCTTTAAGTTCTTAAAAGAGAATGAAGAGCACTCATTAAGTTCATGTAGGGCTGCAAAGTACCAAAAGGAAGCACAATAATAATTAACCAAGAGAAAGTCTTTGATATGTTAACTTCAACAGAAAATTTTCTACTGAAATTACATTCGTTATTTTTAAAATGTTAAGTAGGATGGAAAGAAGGTACCAGAAATCTGAATAAATAATGTTTAAGAACACTGACAATGACAAAACCTTTTTCATTTTATTCTTTAATAATACATTCAAAGCTAATACAACTAAGTCCCAAAAAAAGAGAAACTCTATTTTTCAGCTCTAGGATTATCAAATACATCCTCCGTATTCCAGGTCCAAATCTTAAATGTGCTACTTCTAAAATTTATTTTACACACACACACACGCATGTACACATGCACACATGCGCACACAGATCCAAATCTTAATGTGCTACTTCTAAAATTTATTTTACACACACACATGCATGTACACACACACACACACACACACAAACACACACTCATACCCACCCATGAAATACCATATGTTGGCCCCGTCCTGTTTTATAGTCCCATTTCCCACAAAGGTCCACAGGATATGGAAAACTACATAGGGAGAGTTTCAAAATAAAAAGCAGTCACTATTATTTAGCATCTGTTTACTTGCACTTTGCAGGAATAGAAAGAGCAAACAGGTTTTCCATTCACATTCTTACAACAGCCAGCACATTTGCAAGCAAGCAGCTTCCTTCTAAGAGGGGACACTGGATTGGCTAGGGCCCGGTTCCGTACATCACCTCACCAAGGCATCTGATTGCCCAAGACTTTGACACAATAAAGAAAAGTGTCCAGCAGGATTAGAGATGTACTCCCTCTTCATAAATTTTTCTCTAGGCATTTATCATCATGGAAAGAATGCAACCCACTTAAAAGTCACTGAAAGTAGTCAACTTGGATAATTTAGGCAAAATTTATACCAAAATGTCTTTAATTTAAAACTGTATACAATTACCCAAATTTCTTGTAATTAATTCCTTTAGAAAATGAAACTAATTCCTTATATCAAATGAAGCTAAATTTTGCAATGTTAAGATAATGATATGTAATTCTATTATTAAAATCTGATAAAATATAATCTCCAAAACAAGACTTATTTCTAAAACTAGATTATCTGAACTTTTTTCAAATGATGAAAATTCAACTAATGGTATTTGACACTGTATAATAATAAAATCCCCCACATTCTCGCTCTATGAACAGTGAGAATCATCAACTGACCTATTCTGGAGTGGGTGTGTGTGAATCATGTGTGTGAGGAAAGCGCATGTGCTCAGTGATGTAATATAGTTATGTGCTAGTGTCATTTCTATCTCTTTTTCTGGAACCGGGGATTGAACTCGGGTCCTTCCGCTTGCGAGGCAGGCAGCGGAATCACTGAGCTAAATCCCTGGCCCCTGTCATTCCTATCTTTATGAATAGATCCTAAAACTCCAGATGGCAAGTAGAAGGGGAAAAAGGGGGATGAGGGTGTAGCTCAGTAGTGGACTGCCTGCTCAGAATCTGCAAGGCCCTGGGTTTGACTTCTAAGACCAAATAAATAAATAAATGGATAAAAATATATAATGAGCTCTCTAAATGCCCTCTTTTTAGATTTTTTTCTAGACTTGCAGTAGTCAAAACAAAAGTATCTAAAATATTTGAAAAAGCAAAACCAAAGCTGCAGTACACACAGTATGGTGTGGTAAACACAGTAAAGTATGCAGTCCCTGCATGTGACCTGGGTCTGAGCCCTGGTCACAAACTATGTGACCCTGGTAAGACAAACTCTGAGCTCTAAAAAGACATGTTTAAAAAGAAATATCACACTATCACCTTTCATGGTTACTTGCAGCTGAAGTAATATTTCTTAAATACAGTCAATTTTGTAATTGGATTAAAAATTTCTAAAAATGACTTAAGGGATGATGCTCTACTTACACTTCCACCATGCTGCTCTAGCTTCTGTAATGTACTGGTGATTGGCTCTTTGAATTTCTTGTCCATCAGTCTCTTGGAGAGCTTTTGAAGTAAAATAGGGTAGGCAGCATAAAAAGATTTGAAAAAGTAACTGTTCACAATAAATAAAACTATGAGCACCTCCTAATTTTAAGATTTCAAGACTTCTCTTAGGTAACATCTCAGTAAAATTTACATGTAGTAGACATTACTGTATTTGCTTACCAAAGTGAGTTTATATTATCTGAAGTAACACTAATTCTGCAGTATGTGCTATAGTATAACTAGAGTAAGTTTCCTATGAAATAGCATAGCTTTCATTTTGTAAAATGCAAGCATATTTGGAGGACTATGATAGAAAGCTGTGTCTCTAAAGAACACATTTTCCTACACTAAGAGGTGACAAATAACGGAGCACTGATGGGAATAACTCAGTAAAAACAGATACAGAAATGAGTTACAGCTTAGATCTAGATGCCCCCCAAGACCCCATTCACTTAGGCGGGGCTTTTTGGAAGCTAACTGGATCACAGTGGTCACAGCTGACCAGCTCTTAGGAGGTGGGGTCTAGATGGAAGAGACTGGTCACTGGAGTGTAGTCTGGAAGGGCTCATCTTCCTTCCCTGGCTTCTCCCTCCACTCTCTGCTTCCTGTCTGCCATGAGGTGAGCAGGTATTCCTCCTCCATGCTCCTGCCTTGAAGCCAGCAGATTATGGCCTGAAATGTGAGCTAAAATAAAGCTTTCTTCCTTAAGCTGTAATGAGTATTTTGTCTCAGCAATAAAGAAAGTGACTAAAACAGCCACTTATCCCACTTATCCCAAGGTGTATTCTAGGTGAGTTCTAACTACAGAGTGGAAGTTTGTTTAAAAAAAGGAAAGGACGAAATCACAGGAGCAAGTAGAGAAACAGGCAATGCAGGGAAACAAGCACTTATAACAATATGCCCACCAAATGTCCATTACTGCACCCAAAGACCAAAGCATTTCAGCTGACAGACTTGCTCATGGGTCTTTCTGGAAATACAAATAACGCCCAGGAAGAGTTCATCATTCATCAAACATTCTAAGGCTCATGCCATATAAAGTTGCTTTCTGCTCTTTCCTCCTTGCAGGTATGAAAGTAACCCCATAATAGTACTTCACACCACTGAGCCCTTCATGCTGCAGTGGAAGATCAGGCAAGGTCAGAAAAGACTCTCAAAATGATAAACAATGAGACAAAGGCAACTGGAAAAGAAGAGATTCAGAATGACAAGAAAAACTCTCTCCACAGTCTTTGGGTTTAATGCTTCAGACTGTGTGGCAGGTCT
This sequence comes from Heterocephalus glaber, assembly GCF_053883595.1. Classification (NCBI taxonomy): domain Eukaryota; kingdom Metazoa; phylum Chordata; class Mammalia; order Rodentia; family Bathyergidae; genus Heterocephalus; species Heterocephalus glaber. Next base: position 15,213,972 of record NW_028258325.1, on the reverse strand, counting down.
GCCTCCCCAACCGTCTCCTCTTTGGCGATGATTCTGGCTAGGACATCAGTCTCTGTATCACTGTGCAGTAAAGGATTAACTTCACCTAAAGAAAGGTTTGACCCTTGCCTCTACCTTCCGGGTGGTAACCTCTATGATCTCAGAATGCACTGCTGCCAAGAAAGAGTGTCCATGTTAACCTGAGGGCTTTAGGCCAGACTAGTCCAAACGAACAGTGCGATGTATGGTGGGGTCGCTAAGCCACAGAATATCAACTAGATCTGGAGAGGCTAATGCCACCCACACAGGCAGGTAGCCATGCCTGAGTGACAGACCCAGCAAAAACCCTGGACATAAGGCTCAGGTGTCCTCAGTGTTCACACAGGTTGTTGCTGGGAGAGTAAGCAATGACCACACAACTTTGCTAGAAAAGGCAAACCTAAGTCTTGAGCTTGGGCTTGCTCTCTCCTGCTGTGCTGGCTTTAATGTGTACCTTCACGCTGTAAAGAATAAAAAGCCCCTTACCTTTATGGTAAGAAGCTAATCATGAACAACAGCTTCTCTTCATTTCATGAGTATGTCTAGCAAATCATTAAACCTAAGGGTGGTCTCAGAGACCTCCTCAACTGCAAGGTCCCAAACGTATCATCCTAAATGTAATTCATGTACTCACAATGAAAAATAAAGAAAAAAAGAAAAGCTTTGTTTTCATAATACATAATTACACACGAGCACTGTATGAGCACTGCTTATAATTCATGATCACACTAATGACCACAGGTATAATGCCATTATATTGCTCATTAATTTTTTTATCCATTCAACTTTTGTTGCTTGCTCTTCTAGGCACTTTCCACTAAAAAAAAAAAAAAAAAAAAAAAGAAGAGAAACATTCTTACTGTCCATTATTAAAATGTTTTATGAATTATGATGTCTAATCTCTATATTTTTGGGTTAGGATGGTGAGATTCTTTTTAAGATTTTGAGATATTTTAATAATTAAAGACATTAAAAAATGAGGAGATACACATGCACAACACTCTCTAGCATTGCAGAACTTACGCCTGTAAGCACGTGTTTCAGATGATCATTTAGAGAAGGACCAACGACAATGCTCAGCTGCACCAAAGCACTCAACCCCCTTTCGAACACTCCATCGTCTGAGTGGACCTGTGGGATTGGTTAATTAAGGCCACAGTGAGGGGGGATGGGGAGAGGTTAGCAAAAAGGGCAAGCAGGTTGAGAAAAAAGTAAGATTAAACATTTAAAATTAGAAGATAATCAACGACATTCAGAATTTTTAAAATAACTTTCAATACAGAAGATCTAGAGGCAAAACACAAATTTTAATTAAAATATATATGTATGTATAGCTTATAGAAAAACTGAAGTGAGGCTTATCACTTGCTCTAATTACTCAAAATGTCCCTTCTTGAGAACATCTTCTAAAGTCACCTTCAAGGACATAATCATGCAGCCCTTCAGGGGCTACAGCCCTTTACACTGGTCTCATTCTGCACATACATCAAACCCACAGCAAAGAACTAAGTTGGATATAATGGAAGAGAGGCATAACATATTCTTCTATCAGAACTTTCTTTTTTCTCATGTGATTTGAAAAAAAAAGTATAGTGAAATAATTGACATACCAGAGCTGCCTTCAGTATAGGAATCAGTCGAGGTAGCAAAGGTATAGCCTTCTCAGGAGCACCTTTGACCAAAAGTAATTCTCTGAAACCCTCCTTGGACACAAAGGTATATGGATGTTTAGTCTCTCTTAGACCCTGACAAAGACACAACACCCCCCCCCAAAAAAAGCATGATTCACTACCATTTTATTATGCTAACAACAGAAAAAAATTGAATTCTTATTAGGTTAAGTGAAACTTCTTGGTGATAACACATAATTTCAGCAATTAAACTTAAATTGCACTGAGAAACTGTGGAAAAAAGGACACACATGAGGCAAAAGGAATATCTGCCCCTAGAAGAGATAGAACAGAAAAGAAATGAACAAAAACATTAAGAAAAGGAAAAGTGAAAGAAATAGGAAAAAGAATAGGAGAGGCAAGAAAAAAGAAAAAATTTTAAATGTAGGAAAAATGGGGAAAGAAAAGATGGAAAACAAAAACAAACAGAAAAAAAAGAAGAAAAATTCACTAGCAAAATGTTAAAATTATTTTGCATGTATTGCTAAACACAGCTGTTTGAAGTGTATGTTTATAACCACCCCATATGAATGCCAAACTACTGGACTCCTTACCTTTACAGTGATTTTACAATTTGTTTAATGCATTCCTAAAATATACTTCCTTATATTTAAATATTTTATAGTCAAATATTTAGAAGGCAAATCTTATACTACATTCAAAAGGATTGTTAAGTTTTTGAATGCAATTTTTAACTCTGGAATGCAATGTATAAGGGGAAAACTTGACTAGATCATTTCTCACTGTGCCATTTACCCTAAATGCTTAAGAAACCATTAAATAGCAATCTTCCATGATTTAATCAATCACTGCAAGTCTCGATAAAAGGACCACCTGATTTTTTTCAGAGGTAAAACAAAGCAAACCAAATAAAACGATACCAAAACTCCTTCAGTTTGACTATCTATAAAGTGAATAAATATAACTTGCCACAAAGCCATGCTTAGAAATAGTAATTTTCAATTAATCTGTCCTTTGCATCTAAATATCTATTTCAAACACTGATCAAACTTTTCCTCGATGCTATCATATTTTTGAAAATTATGCTGCCCAGTGCATGGGCATCATTCAGGAACACAGGTTCTACTGTCTTAGGAATACCTGTATCCCATTCATTTTAGAGATGACAAGTCTCAGCTCAAAAGCTGAAGTGCATTTCAAAAACAGTTTTTCTGTGCTACTTCCCATTATTAAATGAGTAGAAGAGAAAGGTAAAATGTCACCCCATACAGACAGTAGGGCTGACTTGATGTGGCATGAAGTCCAAGACCCTTTGAGAACTCTCAAAATTAAAGCTCTCCAAGCACTCTGGTTAGCTGGAGCAAGCAAAGCTATCACAGCTTTGACTTGTATAAAACAGGGTTTCTTATTATTTATAAAATGTTTAAGTTTAAAAAAGAGCTAAGGAAACATCAAAATTTTTATCTTTCATATCAAGTTTAAAGCCTTTAATCAAATTTACCCTAATTTCAAAATAAGCTATTCAAAATTATATTACTTATAATACCAAAATAATTCTGCAAGCTCAGTTATAAATTATGAAAAGCAAACATTAAGACAACATATCAGCCTTTGGTTGTAAATGACAATACACTTAAGAGACCTTTAAATGCACTTAAATACACTTAAATGCAGTTGTAAACTTAAAGCAAGAACTAGAGATTTTTATGTTTTATTATGAAAAAATCTCAACTGGCAAAATTATCTACTTTTTTCAACTCTAGTCTCACCCTCCGCACACATGATGTTTTTATAGGGAAGGGAAATGTTTCTTTAAATTAAAAAATTTTCACTGCCAAGCTTTTACTGACATACTTACTATTTTATTTTATGTCATTGACTATTAGAATAATATCATCAATGCCTTAATTTAGTCACTTGTTTCTTAACAAAATGGTCTTTAAAAAAAAAAAGTCAAGGAACTAGAAGTTTAAATGCGAGACAACTGGTTAATTCATTTCTCTAGTCCTGATTTTAGGACACTGCTGATTCATTTGAAGATAAGACTTTGCCAGTTTTTCCTGACAAAAATGTTAAACTATATAAAGGAAACTATCAGAAATTTTTAAATAATCCCCTATAAAGACCAGCCCCATGATATTCTACTAAAACACACGCAGTAGTGCACAGAGCTGGCAATTTCTCCTTGTGGACATTAGGTAGCTGAAACACTTTCCTAAGATGTGCACCACATCAACACAACTGGTTGTAGAGACACAGAATCCCTTATTATCTGACGTCATTTAAATTTTAATCCTGGGGCCAGGGATTTAGCTCAGTGGTTTCACCGCCTGCTGAGCAAGTGCAAGGACCCAAGTTCGATCCCTGGTAACCCCTCGCCAAAAAAATTTTAATTCTGTTTTCCTGATTTATCTAGCACAAAAAAAGAATCTTCATCCTCCTTATAACTTCATATATTTTTATTTTTTGAATTAAGTATGAATATTTCACCCACTTATTTAGAAACCCCAAGTAGACTAATATCATGTTTATAAAGTTGGTTAGTCGATTTCTAGTAAATATATGACAATCATAATTACTTCCTAAGGGGGGGGGGACATTTTAATACCTATTATTTCTTATTTCAAAAGTACACAACAAGATTTACTGACCATCAACAGAGCATTTAATGCAATTTTAAAAGATTTTTTTAACATCCAAATTAACACTCAGGAGAGATGAACTATTTACCTCGGCCAAAGTAATAAGAAGAGGATCAAATGGAAGATTTTCAGGAGGACATTCCCACTGTAATCTGTGTTTTACTGAACCATGTACCAATCTAAAACACAAAAAATAGCAAATACAGGGATCCTATAATGGACATACTGTTTAGAGTATAAATGTATAAGAATTATGTTCTAACATACAAGAAGATCATGTTTGTAAAGTTATTGCCAAAGCCCACCCACAATATTGTTTATGTCCAAAGCATGCTGTAAGCAATGCAGGCTGCAAAGAGTTAAATCCCTCAATTGGCTTTCTTTAATAAATCTCTACCTCAGAAGTTTCTGTAAGTTTTCATAAACTTCCATAAGTTTAAAGACATTTTCAAAATAATGGCTATAATCCTACAAAGCCCCGCACTTTCAGCAAAGTTGGTAACCCCACATTTCTTAAATCTATAATTATGGTATTTAAGCATTTTATTATTTGTTAATCTTAATAATAATGCTCCAATTGCTAGGTTTTTTTGTCATAATTACAACAAAATACATGAGCTACAGAAATTTTCTTTTAAAATGCAAACAAAATGTAATAATTAGAGAAAGAAGTTTTATAAAGAGCATTTTCATATACAGATCATTTAACCCTAACACTAATAATATAAAGAAAAAGCAGATTTAATCCCTGCTGGAGAAGAAAACAAGTGAGATGGTAAAATGGCCCATTCAGGTAGCTTCTGAATTAGTGTCTATGCACTGAGACATACTGCATCTGTTTAAGGTAGGTAACAACGTGACAGGCTTAGAAAGATACACTCAAGGAGCCATCACTGCAGTAAAGGTGAGCCCATTCATCAGCCGCAGACTTCGGCCTCCTCTCAATTTCTCAATTCCTCCAGTGTGGTTTCCCTAACAGCCAGAGGCCTCTATAACTATTTTCACATTTTTAGCAAAACTCAATTGCAGGGGTGGGGTGGGGGATGGGGGGTGTTTGCACTCAAGAACCTTAAAACAGGGCTTCAATTCAAAATCTAAATATGAAATAATAACAGTAAATTGAACACTTTTGAACTTTTGTCCCTCAAAATAGGAAAATATCATTAATAACTATATATTTTTAAATTTTGGAACAATGACAAAAAAATGTTTGATTATCCTTTCCATGATGAAAAAATCAAATTTTCTATCATCTAGAACAGGTAAAAATTAAATATACTGTAAAGAAAGCAGCAAGAATCATATATATGTATATATATATATATGTATAGTACACATATATGTATATATACGTATTATACACATATATGTAATCACATATACATTTAGTAAGATATGTAACTTCATTAAATTGCCAACTTTCACTTTATAAAATAGGACTTTTTTATTTGTAATATGCCCAAACCTATGAATACTTAAATTTATAGTTTTTTAAAAAGTGGTTTATTCAGTTTTTTAAATTATTTCATGGTTTGCCACAGATCTCAGTTCTCAGTAATTACATTTTGGAATTAAATGGTTTTCTTCAACAATGCTTGGAGATCTATACCAATCCAATAGCCAAGGTAATAAGGTATCTTTATTTCAATCTTTCTAGTAAATAAAACTGTGAATACATTTAAACGGAAGACTGTATTGGTTTTACTGAATTATCCTAAAGAATATGGTCAGTTTTAAATTGTACTGATTTTACCTGCAAGGAATACCTCCTTTAGAATAAATAGCAGCAAATGCAGAAGGGGCTCGTGACTGTTCACCAAACTGAAATAAAAAATGAAAATGTTACCATCGCCTCCACTTTGTGCCAGCCAGTCAATTTTAATCCTGAGATCAGAACCAAACAGTCACCCTGATTTTCAAACTGCCATTCTTGCTCAGCTACAACTCTAAGAAAAATTGTCTCAATACTATTAAAACCACAACCAAGCTTTGTACATATTTTGTTAGTCACCTTTAACTTGTTTCAGAAGGTTTGAAGGTGGCTCAAATTCTACACAGATTGATTCAAGGTGAGGGCTGAATGGAGAAGTGGTATTAAAACAAAGAGGAAGTGTATTTGTTTTTAGCTAACAACATATCTCTTACTTGTCCCCAGGCAAATAAAATGGTATGTACAGTTATAGAATCTGTACAATTTCTCCAGACTTCCTTTATGTTCCTATAAAAAAAAAAAGATTAGGTCAAAGTCTGGTGTGGTAGCACACACCTTTAATGCCAGCACTCTGGAGGACTAAGGCAGAAGGATCACAAGTTTGAATCCTGTCTGGGCAACTTAGTAAGACCCTGTCTCAAAATTTAAAAATTAAAAGGGCTGGAGATATGGCTCAGTGTGAAGGCCCTCAGTTCAATTCCCAGCACTGAAAAATGAAAGAAAACAAGCTGATTATGTTTAACAGAGTGAGAGAATCAATGATTGTGCAAGATTCTCACAAATACATAGCTGAATGTACTTTCTTGGATTATATAACTTCAACCCTTCCAGTTTTTCTATATAGTAAAAGGCCTCCAGACTTTTTGGCATCAGGGAGGGGTTTCACAGACAACTAGAGCATGGTTAGAGGAGGTTTGGGGATGATTCAAATGAGCATGAACTTAAGTTCCTGGCATGTGGGGTTCACAGTAAAGTATGTGCTCCTAGGCAGTAAAGCCAGGGATAGGGAGCAGCCGGGGTCCCTGCTACAGACTGTAACCCCTATCATATTAGGAACAGATTAATTCTACCCTCAAATCAAACCACCATAGCATAAATAATTAATCAAAGACTTGAGAATTTAAGCACAAAAAGTATTTCATCTCATGGTACTTTGACGTAATCACATGAAATACAATTGTCTAAATTACAAAATAAAAATTTAATAACCTATGTTAAAGATATAACCAACTTATTTAAAAAAAAACACATACAAAGCTTAAAAATAAACTCAGAGTACACACTTTCAAGTAATTTATTTGACATAATTTGCAAGTAATTTTTAAAGCTTGTATTGCTTTAAAGCAGGAATTATGACCAGAAGAGTGAAACATTCCTCTATTACTATGAATTACTACCTAGTTTTAAAACTGAATTTTGTATCTCACACTTGTCCTCCAGAGGAAAAAGGAGTTATTTCTGAACAGATCCTCTTTTCCAGTGATGGCGAACTTTTTAGAGCTTTCAATGATACAAGGAGTCCGCTGCTGTGGCACATGTGCCATAGGTTCGCCACCAGTGGCCTACCTCACCCAGCAAGCTACACAGCCTTGCACTGCCACCTCACAGTTTACACTACTACTGAACTATTCTGAATGCCATCCAGAATTTCTTCTATTTGCTACTTCTGAGCTACTGATGAAGGAAGAGTACATGGTAATTAGAATGAAGAACACAGATAACGTGTATGTAGGAGTGAGGGTGGACGTGAGAAGGTGCAGAAACTAACAGGTTCTGATTTGTTTTCTATCCTAGCATCAATGAGAAACCTGTATTCATTTGCCATATTCTGCTAGCTTAGTCAGCCAAGAGCCTCAGCTGCTCTCACAATCCTCTTCAAAGCAGGAAACCATTATCATCTTACTCTGTATCAGTGGTGGCGAACCTTCTAGAAGTGGGCCGTTTGTATCACTGCAAGCTTGAAAAGGTTCACCATCATGGCTCTATGCCAAGGCTGAGCACAGGCCAGACAACTCCTGGTGGTGTTACACCGCTGTTTTAATTTCCAGACAATTCACTGACCTACAGAGTTACAATTCGTGTACTTTCATATAAACAAATCTCGTGTTTTGCTAAATGTGATTAAATTCCCTTAGAGAGGGTAAAGGGAGGCTAGTATTACAGTCAGGACTGTTGATAGAACTAATTTATAGAATGTACAGGAATGGCCAAATACCTTTATGCAAGTATATAAGCATATCAACTGAGTAAGTTCTCTCACTGATGTTAGTAAGTAAAATAACAAAAAAATAAAAAATAAGTTGACTGTACTCTATGCTCCACATAGTTCATCAACGAGTCTCACAGGGCACACCAAACTCACTGAACTAGTTCAAAGCAAACAAATGTAGCAAACTGAGCATTTGGAACAGTGCAATAGTAAGAGGCTAAATGCATATTACCTGTAAAAACCTGTGACTCGGGAATCTGTTTTTGTACTTACAGGGTTAATTGTTTTAGGGTTCAATTTATCACTTGGTCGAGGATGAAGTTTTCTTACAGACTCTGGAGAACTGGTTGAGGATGTGGATTTGCTTCGCTGAATGGCAGTCCTCTGTTTTATTTGTGCAGCTGCGGATGTCCTTTGATCACAGTTACCTGGAAAAAACAGGTATCATCAACAAAAAAGAGGTGAAAGTAATAAAGTACACCCGCATCATTTATAACACAGAAGGTCTCATTAACAAAGCTGGCTTCTTCATTTAGAAAAAACAAAATTCTGACCTGTTACTCTGCCTCTCAACTCTACACTTGCAGGACACCCTGGTTTCTGCATTGCTTCTGTTTTACTCTGCAGTTGATTTCAAAACTTGTTTAGCTGTGATTAATATAAAGATTAAAACAGAATACAGTATAAAATAGAGTAAAATACACATAAAATATATAGCACAGAGCCAAATATCTGAAAAAGACTAAGGGGAAGGCAGGAAATTACAGCAACTTTATTAATTAGAGTAACGTCAAAAATACAAACCATCTGCAAGAAAACAAAATATATAAAAAATTTTTCCCACTTGAATTGCCAAAAGTACAATATAAGAAGCTCATCCGCAGTACTCTGGCCACGTGAAAAAAAATACACTGGATTTTTAAAAGGAGTGGTTTGTACATCTACTTATGCCAAAAAGTTGCTCCTGTTACATAATAATGCTTTATATTTTGAATGAGTTCAAAAAGTCTCAAATTTCTCATTCGAAAAATTTAAACATGCTAGAAAATTGAGCTTGCAAAGTTTTTAATGTATACAGAACATTTTTATATGCACCATATGTAACTTTCAGCAAAAACTACATATATATAATGCAAATATTTCTATGTATAATTTCAAAATATTGTATATAAATGAGTGTCTCTCCAAAACAATTTCTTTTCCACTCATTCAAATTATCCCTATTTAAGGCAAGTTAAGTTTCCTCGATTTTTTAAAAAAAGAAAAAAAAAAACCAAACCACCTGGGAGCACACTACTAACCACCTTTGCCATGAGCTGTCTGTGTAAGAAAAATGATTAATTCATCTTACCCTCAACAACTCTTTTGAGTGTTTTCTCCATTAAATACCGTGTGGATAAATGGCGATGTAGAGCAGTGACAGGGAAAGTGAAGAGGTAAGAAATATTTTATTTTGTGTTATAAATATTATACAAGTCACCTTTCATTTCATTCTTTTGCAGAATATGAAGATTTTAAATAGACGCTACAATCCATAGCTCCACCAAACGTGGAACCCCAGCTATGTCACAGTATCAGAGAAAAAACAAGGTTACTAAAGCTCCACTGCAGGGCCATTTTCCCTTAGAGTGGATACTGCAGGTCACCTACAAGGCACTTCCTTCTGGCACCTGTGTCAATGCTAGCAAATCACACCATCATTGTTTTGGACAACTCGAATACCCTATTCACTTCACTATATCTTTCTTCCCCAACACAGTTTCTGAGAGCATTGTACTGCTTGTTAAAAAAAACTCTAGGGGCAGATCCCACCGTTTTTCCTCCTCTCTAATCTGAAGACTACAAAGCTCCAAAAGTTTAACAGGCCCCTCACTAGAGAAGGTGCGTTCCACACTTAACGCTCTCTCAAATTCCGAGGGACAGAGTGCGACACCCATTTACCCCAATCAGTTCTACCCTAAAGTAATCCTAAAATCTGCCTTCTATTTTTCCAGCATCCTCACCATCACCCGCCTCCGAATACCTAATGCCTAGTTTCGCGACTAGTGAGTTGTCAGTTAGAAAGCGAGGAAGACACGTAGAAAGCAAGGGCAAAAAGCAGATGCTAAAAACGGGGAGGGCGGGAGGTGGACGGTTTCAAATACGGCCTACGAAGCCGGACCCAGGCTGGCGCTCGGGGCGCTCTGGGTCCTTAGCAACCGCGTTCGGCGGCACCCGGATGCACGGCCCGCTAGGAAGCCGGCTCAACAGTGTGCGCCGGCAGGAACCTCATCCCTGAGGTCCCGCTTAGTCACTCGTTCCTACCGCGCCCCTCTCCGCCGCGTTCTTCACACAGCCGCCGCCTGCGTGGGCTCGAGGCCCGCGCCCACCACGTCCACGTCCAACAGCCAAAGGCGCTGGCGCCAACCACTAGTGTTCGGCGAAACGAGGCTTCGCGCCGTTAGCGCCCCGGTCGCCGCGCACTGGCGTCAGACGCACGCTGCGTCCGTTAAGCCAATGGCAGAGAGGCCGCGGTAGCGCCGGCGGCTGAGGACGGTTACCGTGGCAACCAAGTGAGTGGCGTTCACAGGGCCGCGCCCGCCCCAGTGGAGCTGTTTGCTGACAAAAGGGCCCCTGGTGGGAGATCTTTTCAGAATGAGAGTTTCTAGAAGCAGAGGAGATGACTAACTGCAGTCTTCTTCGACCCAACCTCTTCCCTCAAATATTTAGTGTTCTCTGTTCTGCCTGTGATATTCTAAGAGCTAAGAATTGTGAACTCCTGTTCCAAAGCCATCTGGCTTAGCTAACCAGCTGTGGAATTTACCTGACCTTCCTGTTCTGTCTAGCTAATGCATAAACCCAGCTGTTGAAATTCTCTTCCTGTCATATTTTACTAATCCATGTGCTATTACATTCAACTACAGAATGCACCCCTATTCTGGTAATTAAAAAGCACATGCTTTTGTCCTCAGAAGTATTTTAACTAACCTGATGTTGCAGAGAAATGTGTTTCCTCTTGCTATATTCCACCAGCATCAATTTGGGTTGTCTCATGTCTTAGTAAAGCGCTGAAACTCTTAGACCTGTCTATTGCAGTCTTTCCTAATCTTCGCCGGTTGCCAACCCAGTCTTAATTTTCTGCTCAAGTGACGCTGAAGTACACAATTGTGCAGTCCTTCTGTGCCCTTATAGCTCCATTCTTGTTACCTGACTGTAACCCCAGACGCATCTTTTAATAGGGTGTGTGTTTCTTCAGGACAAGGACTTTATCTTTTATATTTTCTCCAGCTTCTAGTGAGTACTAAGGAAATGCTTTCTGAGTGAATAAAATGAATGAGTGCATGAATAGAATGAATGAATTCTGCCCATACTTAATTTCACTAATGCTTTAAGAAACTTGCATAGAAATCTACTTTAATTTTAAAATTTATTACATTTTGGTTTTTGGTACCAGGGATCGAACTCAGATCCTTGGGCTTGTGAGGCAGGCGGCAGGATCACTTAGCTAAATCCCTGGGCCTTAACATTTATTATAATGTCCAAGTCTGTATTCCCCATGACAGTCAAATTGTCTTCATTGATTTTCTATCCCCAGTACCTTTCACAGCGCATGCTTAACTAATGGTTTGAAAAAAAGTGGGAAATTTAAAAATGTCCTGTATCTTCAGCTACTTTTGCCCTATAACTTATCTTCTCCATCTTCCTCATATCTTCCTTACCACTAGCATTTTCAATGTCAGATTCAGAAGTACATGCTCTTGACTGTCTAATCCTTCTACCCTGGACTAAAAGAATGATTTGTATTCGATATTGCAGAGAAGCAATGAGCATATTGCTCTGCAGATAAACTCTAAATCTGAAATTTACCCAACTTCTTATCAGATACGATGCCTGTGCAGAACAACTCCGCTGACCCTAAATGTTCTCATCATAGGGGCCTTGTGAGACTAAACAGCATGGGTAAAGTACCTGGCACATAGAAAGTGCTCAGCATTAACTAGTACAATTATCCAGGTGAAAACACATAAAATGAACACGCAGAGGCCAGGTGTGGTGGCACACACCTGAAATTCCAGCACTCCGGAAGCTGAGGCAGGAGGATCATTGTGAGCTTGAGGCCAGCTTTGGCTACATAGTGACTTCAAGGTCAGTCTAAACTACATAGCAAGACCCTCTCTCAATAAAATAAAATAAAATAAGCATACAGGGTTCTATAAGTAACAAAAGTCTCAAGGTATATCTTGCAGTATTGACCATAGACAATGTCTTGAATGTTCAGATCTTTATAATAACCATTATTACCTGTGTAAATCTCTCTTAATCATAATTAAAACAGTTTCCTCTAAATTTTCTTCAGTTTGTAAAACAACAGGCTCATTGGTGTTACACTTTGTCAGAATATCATGCAATAAAGGGTGGACTAGCTTGAGAACTAGTTTGAGAAGTCTGTAAGGTGTCCACATGAAGATGATGAGCAGAGAGCTGGATATGCCTGTCTGGAGGGTAGGGGAGGGTGTGGGGTGACTTGCGGATTTTAGAGCCATCCTCGTGTACATGGTAACCCGAGGTATGGAAGTAGATGAGCACCAAGAGAATATGCACTGTTCAAGAAACAGCACTGATGGTGGACATTTGTGTTCGAATTCTGCTCCAGTTTTAAGGTGAAAGTCTATATTTGGGAGGGGGTGTAGAAGAATGAAGGAGTGAAACTGATCTTTGTGCCTAGAAGTTTGATGATTATTCTGAAAACAGAGTGTGCCATATATTTTCTGTTAGCCTCTGCAGATCCACTCTCCACCATCTGCCCTACTATCTGCTCTGGGAAACTTATCGGTATGAATGTTCTCAATGTGGCTCCTATAACCTCCAGCTTCTGTTTGGGTTTGGCTAATGAACAACACTAATGACAGATTAAAGAAATTAGGGTATAGTGAAGTCAGTGTATCTTTCCTATTCCCCAACCCATATGAGGTTCCTCAAGTTTGCTTGTTATTCTTAAGTGAAGATCACAGCTCCTTTCTGCTGTGGTCAGAATTTCTGTGTTTCCCTCGAATTCAAATGTTGAAATCCTTACCCTCGAGGCGATGATATAAGGAGATGTGGGGTGTGGGGGAGAGCCCCTATGAATATGACTAGGGAGTACCCTTATAACAGAGGCTTGAGAGAGACCACTCCTGCCTGCCACCATGTAAGGACCCAGTAAGGAAGGCACCATTTATGGACAAAGTAGGACCTCGCCTGACACAGAATTTCCTCATGACTTGACCTTAGGTTTCACAAACTCCACGACTGTGAGAAATACACATCTGTTGTTTATAAACTACCGAGCTTGTCATGATTTATTCTAGCAGCCTGAACAGACTAAGATTAAGACTCTGTCTAAATGGCCAACTAGGGACAGGCATGAAATATCAGGGACTTCTAGTTCTGGATTACTGTACCATCTATGTGATTCACCTATACCTTTATACATAAAATATTTTTGAATTATTCCGTTTTTAGTATGTTACTACATATTATATAAATTGTAATTAATCTAACCAAAGTTTAACATTCAGGACAATAGGTTTTCTCATTTTTTGATTTGCTTTGGTTGATTGATTGAACTACCTGCATTTGTTTGGTAACCAAGCATTTTAAAGACAACATCAGTGGTATTAATGGCTTTGTCTTAATCACTGTGGAAAAAAATCTCTTCCTTTTTGCACAAATTACAGACCAAGCAATCATTCCCAGTGATTATTCCCAAGTACCACTACCAGGAAATGAAATACAATACATTTTGTACATAATTGCCAGTACACCCTGTAAGGGACTGCTAGACATCATCATTATAAAGTCATTAAAAGTCACTTGCACATGGAAAAAATTAAGCAATGATAGTAACTCTGCAGGTGAAAGCAAATGATACCAACATAGATGAGCATATAAGACCCCATTGTACAACAGAAAAATAAGGCAAGTCACATAGAAAATTTCCAAGTCACACATTTTTAAAAAGTAAAAAGAAAAACTGAAATCTATTTTAATAATATATTTTATTTAAGACAATGTGTCCAGAATATTATCAGTTTAATATGTAATTAATAGCATTATTAATGGGAGATTTTCTTTCTTACTATCTGGCCAAGTCTTAAAAATCAGTGTGCATTTGGGAGTTACAGTATATTTTAATTCATATTTGACTCATTTCAAGTCTTGCAGAATCACTTATGGCTAGTGGCTACCATATTGGATAACAAAAACAGAGAGAGCTATGGCTACAGATAGATAAGTATTATACAAAGTGAATAAGTATATCAAGTAATTACCCAGAAATATTGTATGTGAAATGCATTATTTGGTGTTTGAAGACAAACACCTATGAATTTGGCAAGAATTTCAGACTAGACTCAGTGTGAATAACTACCTCCTCTATGAGTCTTAGTTGTATGTAATTTCTTTTATAAAATCTCCCTTTGCCCAGGAAAGAAACTTACTCTTCTCCTTGGAATTGTGTTGAGTGAATGAGGCTTTGAGGAGTGAGGCATCAGATCCTTAGTCATCTGTCTCTGTCCTTGTAAATTGCTTGTTTGTGTCTCTTCTCAGGTTCTCAATGGGAGTAAATTCCATTCTCCTCTGAAGTTTCCAGGACATATTGTATTCTTCTAGTGTAAAGTGAAAGAAATCTATCAGTTGACTTCTGCCCTGCTGAGATCATTGGAACCTGTGAAGCTGCAATAAAATCATTTTCCTAGACACACTTGGTAGCCATTTCTTCTCATCTGACACCCTGCTAGTTTCAGGGAAATCTATAGCTGTATCAGTTTGAGGACATTCTCCTGGGGAATAGGAGGAAGGTGGGGTAGGCATATTGTCTTTTTGCTCTCAGATTGGATTTTGACTCTGATCGATGACATATTCTTTCAATTAATAGCTGTCCCTGAACTTGGCTTTTGAAAGTCAAAAGTCAAGAATTTCACTCTTGTCAAATTTTGAGAACTCCTCTCTGAGATACTAAGCATAAAATGCTTCTGGAGGGCAAAAGGTCTAGGGTGGCAGGAAATACTATGTTTACAGAAAAAAAATTATTGTATCAGTTTATGAATGATTTTTATTATCTTCTATAATTTTTATCAATTTTATAGAAGTATAATCAATAAAAATTGCATGTTTTGATATACATACATGTCATAAAGTAATTATTATAAGCAAAGTAATTAATACATCCATCACCCATATAGTTATCTTTGTCTGTGTGCATGTAGTAAGAATATTCAAGATACACTGTCTTAGCAAAGTTCAAGTATACAATAGTTTGATTAACTAGAGTCACCATAGTATAGTTTAGATCCCCACAATTTATTCACCCTGCATAACTGAAGCTTTCTAATCTTTGTCCAACACCTCTCATTTCTCCCATCCTCAAGTATAGATTTTTTAAAGTTCTGAAATATCATTTACAATAAGATACAATTTAATGAGCATTTTAGCTCTACTATAGCCAATCACATTGAGGACTAGATAAGGAATGGGATTATTCTAATGCCTACTAGAAGGTAAAAGAACATTAGTCACAACTTCAGCAGTTCCTTATATCGTAGGTACTTCATTTTTAATTGTGGGTTGGGTCCTTCACAAAGTCATTTGTGACAGGAGAAAAAGGGAAATCATTAAGCTCATCTCTGTGGCCCTCTGATAAGTGCCCATGGTAACGATGTAAGATTACAAGAAAACCTCTTCACATGCTTTCATTTGCTGTAACACCAGCAGTTAGGAGGACAGATACAGTCCTTTGCTGAGCATAAGCACATATTTGTAAAATCGTTTGTTTTATCATTTGTTTATCCAAAAGACTCCATTTCTGATCTGTAGCTTATAGAATGGGCTTTACGTCACTGCTCCTTTCAGTGTGGTTCTCCTGTCAAAGTCAGCATCATTACCCAGGAGGTTGCTAGGATTGCAGAATCTCAAGCCCTGCTCCAGATCTATCCCAGAAGCAAAATTCCTCAAATAGGGAAAGGGACTACACAATTTCAGAGGAACTGGTTTAAGCATGTGAAAGGGAGAAGTAGTGATGATAATGAATTATTCCTATTAAATCAGTATTAAAGCCACAATATCAGAATAAAGGAGAATGTAGTTCTCTATTGAGGTATAACAGATTATAACTTCAAAGGGACTTAGTCAAAGATATACTGAGGATGAGAACATATTAGGAATATGTAGGCTGTTGTAGGCTGAAGTACGTTCCTCCTAAAATTTACATGCTGAAACCTAACCTCCCAGTTCCTCAGAATGTGACTCTGTCTCTAAATGGACCTTTGCAGATGTAATGAGTTAAGCTCAGTGGTGCTCATTAAGATTAGGAAAACAAAGGCAGAGGTCTGGGGGATGCAAGAGAAGCCAAGCAACACTAGTGATTTCTAATCAACCACCAGAAGCTTGATGAGAGACTTGGGACAGGACACCTTGATATCAGACGTCTAATCTCCAGAATCATAAAACAATACATTTCTACCACGGAAGCCTCCTTGTTTGTGGAAGTTTGTTAAGGTAACCCTAGCAAAGTAATACATTTTGAAAAATCTTTGGGGCCTTCTAATTCATGTCATAATGTGTGTTATGGTTGTACTCTTTTGAAAAGTTATACTAAATATTGAAAAAATTTTTGGAAGGAACAAATCAATTTCCTGATAGGTATATCAGACTTTGAACACATGATTTTAAGTAGGTTTCTATGCAACCCAATAGTAACACTATTACTGAAATATATATTGAAAGTATTCTTGAATTATGTGTCTATAATTAACATGTTGGGGCAGGTTAAGATTTACTTTTTAGTTTTAAAGTCATTCTCATATTGGAGTCTCAAAGATTTCTCACAATAGCATTTACGTAATTCAAAAATTTTGAGCTGCTTACTTTTTTTCCTAACATTTTTCCTACTAAACATGAGGGAGTAAATCTTTGCTGTTTCCCAGAGCTGATGAGAAAATATCCCAGATAGTTTATTGTATAAAATGTACTCTTCTGAAGCTGAAGTGTAGATTTGTCAAAGGAAATTTTAAAAGAATTGTCAAAAGAGACAAGATATGCACAAAATTTATAAGACTGCAAATATAAGAAATGAATACAGGCTTGGTTCAAAGTAATAATATTTAGATTCAATAGAATGACAAATAACCATAATTATTAAGAGATCTATACAAATGTAAGCCTTTTGTTAGAATTGATTTAAGTTCATGAACAAAAGGTACAAAAGATAACAGGTTCTTGAGAGTATATTTATGTCTTACAAAAATCTCTATTCAAGCAAAACACACAGAAGGCAAAGAATAAATTTTGCTATTTCTTTTTACAAGCATACTGCTGATTCCATGTGCACATTTCAGGATACAATAAACAACTGTTTGATTAACTAGTTAATGGTTTCATTGGGAAAGAAAATAAAAATACTGCTCACTTAATTAGGGAATCATATCTCAAAGCTTGTTGAGCAGAAGGTAGTTTCTGCTGTTCATGAACAAATTGAATGACAATATCCTGGAACTCTCTGCAGCCTCTGTAACAAATGTCACACTTAAGGGTTAACATAATGCACATTTGTCATACAGTTCTGGAGGTCAGATCTGGGTCCGATAGGCCTGCAACCAAGGTGTTTATGAGACTCTGTGCTTTTCTAAGGACATAAGAGGCTCATTTAAATTACTGGCAAAATTCAGTTCTGTATAGTTTTGATCCTGAGGTCATGACTTTCTTATTAGCTTTATCCTGAGAGTTTTCCAAAATTCTGAAAGCTACTTTATTCCTAACTCACTCCTAAAGAGTCTTATAGTTAGATTCGGTTCATATATTGGGCTGTTTTCTTTTAATATAATGAAGTACTTGAGACTGGGTAACTGATAAAGAAAAGAGGCTTCTTTAGCTGAGAATTTCAGAGACCAAAAGTCCAGAGAGCCTGGTGCCAATTCTGTAAAGGGCTGCCTTGCCTATGTCAGAGAGTGAGGAGAGGGATGCACTGCAACAGGATGCCAGAGAGGGATCAGGGAAGGGCCGGGAATGCCTCACCTTAAGCCCACCTGTTTGAGATCTCAGCACTTCTTGTGTTACTACAGTGGTGACCAAGCTCCTAGTGCATGGACCATTAGGGACACACTCAAGCTATATCCAAAACAGAGCACCCCCCTGTATAATCTGGGTCAGTCTTCCCACTTCAGAGTGCTTGACCCTAATTATTTCTGAAAAATCATTTTGTTCGTAGGTTCTGGGGACTTAAGGTGTGAATATCTTTGAGGGATCTTTATTCTGCCTACCACCAATGGGCCACATGATGATAACTCTTCCTGTGTTGGGTGAAAACGTGATAGAAAAAGCAGTTTTCACTGGGGATATAGTTTGTTGGTTAAAATCAGGACATGTCTGCAATGGATTCAGTGACTAGAGAAGGGTTAGAAGGGACATTGGAGGACTTGTATATGTTGGTTTTGTGAATATTCAATAGTTGAACAGATCTACTTTGGGTACTTTTTTGTGTGCATGCATGCTATAATCAATTATTTTTTTAAAAAAATCAAAGCAACCACCGCAAAGCAATACTACAGTATTCTTTTCATTATTAGAGGTTTATGCACAGGGTTGGTAAGATTAAAAATATGGAATATGACACTTTAAATATTTTTTAATTAAAAAATTCAAAAGTGATAAAAGTTTCTTTAACTTTACTTCACATTTCCATCTTTGAGTAATCAGGAATTACCAAATATCAAGATAGACAGGCTTACATATAATTTTTTTGTGAATGGGAAACAAAGACAATTTAACTTATTATTAAAAGTATTTTGTACATATTTTCTACATCACACAGTAACATAAATATTCTGGATATGCCAAGATATGTTAAAGAAATGCTTCTAAAAAAAAAAAAAAAGAAATGCTTCTGTCTGTAAGGAGCTAATGACAGATTTGCATATTACAAATAATAACAATAATATAAGCATATATATATATAAATATATGTATCATTACACTGGGAACAGAGTTTAAGGAGTAACTGCATTTTAAGAGTACTCAGAGGAGCAGTTATAAAAACCTTCAAAGATGTTCTTTCTAAACTAAGTTATGAAAGATAAATTGAATATTTCAGGTAAAGAAAAGCCACAAGAGTTTAGCTGGAGGGTTAAAAATGGGCCTCTTATTTTCACCTACTGAAAGATCACCAAAATTAGAGTGAGGGGATTTTTAAAAATTATGTAGATCCACCGGGTTAGGGAGAAGAAAGGAAGAGACAGAAGCAGTGACATGGTTTTACATGGTATTGACATGGTATTACAACACTGATAACTGGCTTAGCAGGACTTGAAAAGCCAAACTCCAATCTTAACAAAGAAAACTCCATTTTATACTCCTGAAAATTCACAAATAGTCAGTAACTTGAAGTATGAGACATAAACAGGCCTGCTTCTACATAAGGAAGACTAAGGTAAAAATTCTTGGTAAAGTTAAGAGACCTGGATCCCTCCACTCCTTTTCTGAACCACTTGTTCATGAGTCCTCTGCTCTCTGGAGAAAGTCTGCAAGTTAATTCTCTGTTGTGGGTAAAACAGGGGATCCCTAACAAGAGGCACAGCTGAGAGTGTAGCTACCATACTGAGTGCAGGAATTCAAGACCATGTGGCCCCCCACAAAGCTGGATGCTGTAAACCTTGGCTCTCACCACCAACTTGCATGCTGCTGGTCACAGCAAGGCACCTATTATCCAAAGAGGAGAATAAATAACTTCTCAATAAAGTAACTGATATCCCAAGGGGGAAAACATTAAAGAAATAGCCAGCAACAATGAGTCAAAGTTGGCAAGCCCTTTCCACCCTTTGGGTACTTCCGTATATTTTGGTCTCTTTTCTTCATTATAAACTGACCCAAAGTCTCTGCTCAGCTTATTTCCTCCTAGGAAACTGTTATGGGTTATATATAGATGCTGCCCCCCCACCCCTCAAAGGCCTCATGTGCTTATAGATGGGGCTTTTGCAAGGTGCTTGAACTATGGGGGTTCATGGCTGACTTGCTTTTAGGAGGTGGGGTCTGGTTGGAAGAGGTGGGCCCCAGGGGAGCGTGTTCTGCAAAGGTTTATCTCCCTCCCTGGCCTGCTCACTGCTCTGTCTGCTCCCCTGTTGCCAAGACATGAGCAGCCTTTCCTTCGCTGTGCCCCTGTGCCAGGCTGTCCTGCCTGGGAGCCAGGTGATTGCGGATCGAAAGTGTGAGCCAAAATAAACTTATCTTCCTTTAAGTGGCAGGTGTCAGGTTTTGTGTATCAGGGAGAAAAGAGACTAAGATAGAGACTCCATCTAATGTTGACAAGTATTACACTGTCCTTACTGCTTAAGGTTATATTGTTTATAATCATATACCTAGGAATAAATTTATAAATAAATGGCAATAAAAAAGTAAACTGTGAACCAAAAGAATTATAACAACAAGAGAAATAGAATTATGAGAGTCCATGCTAATGAAGTAAATTACTCTGTATTAGTTTGCTAGGGCTTGTGAGATGTCAGGTCAATATGGTTGCATGACTGGCAGTTATTTTATAGTAAATGCACGCTACTAAGAAGGTGGGAAAGGAATTCTACAGAAAAGGAAGAGCATGGAGTAGACTAAAAGAGTAGAAAAACAAGAAAAAATAGATAATATTCTAATCTATGTGAGACTCGTTCTATAATAATCATCTAGGTCATTGAAACAAACATTGTACATTTGCACAATATACAAATATAGCCAACTACTTCTGTATATAATATTATGGAATAAGGAAAATATATATTAAAAATTAAAATAAAAATATACTTCCTAGTTTTTGTGATAGGTAGGAGGCTATGTAACACAGTTCTGAGACAATGACCATAAATGGATGTTTGATGACGATTTATAGGAAAGCTGTGTTTTTAAAAATACAAATGCCACCCGTTCTTGTTGGTTTCTTTTTTATTCTCCTTAAAATGCAAAATCAAATGTGGACAAAAAAAGAAGCTACATGATAAAAGTGATGGAGCAGAAAAGCAAGAAGAATCTGGGACTGTTCAACTTGAGGTGATTTCTCATTGTGTTTTTATTTACATTCCCCCAATTATTTGTGTTACTGAGTATCACTCTATGCTTGTTGTCTTGTGTTAAGTTCCTAACTTTGTGGTAATTTATGACACAATAGAAAATGAATGCAATATTAGTGCAATTTATTTCCATTAAAAAATACAAGAAACGATGTTCAGCAGAAGTGAAACTTAAAACAATAAGTCAATCAGCTCTCACTAGCATTAAGAAATAAGAAAGTAGTGGTTGGTATTTTATGCAGTGCTTCTGGTATATAAATTGCTAACACCTTCTAAGAAACTTACCCGATTTTATTAAAATTAAAAATAACCATATTTTTAAATTTACCAATACTAATTTGGGCTTCTTTCTTTCTTTCTTTCTTTCTTTCTTTCTTTCTTTCTTTCTTTCTTTCTTTCTTTCTTTCTTTTTTTGGTACCGGGGATCCAACTCGGGTCCTTGCGCCTGCGCAGCAGGCGGCGAAACCACTGAACTAAATCCCCGGCCCTGGGCTTCTTTCTTATAGACATAAAATGATTAATATATGGTTATAGTTCCAAGGTCTGTCTGCAACATTGGTTTATTGAGACTATGCCATTGGCTGAATTGCTCCCCCTCCAAATTCATATGCTGATGCTCCTACCTGATGTAATGCATTTTGGAGATGAAGTCTTGGGAAATAATTAAGCTCTAATGATGTTAAGCGAGTAGGGCTTCCATTATGAGACTAGTGTCCTTAAATCAAAAGACACTAGGGCCTGGGATTTAGCTCAGTGGTTCCAGGGCCTGCCGCGCAAGCACAAGGTCGTGAGTTTGATCCCTGGTACCAAAAACAAACAAACAAAAAAGACACTAGACTCCCCTCTCTCTCCTCCTCTCACATGAGGACATAGTAAGTAGGTGACTTTCTGTAAGTCTGAGAGCCCCCACCAGAACTCATAAGCTGGCCTAGAGAGATCTTGAACTTCTAGCCCCCAAAACTATGAGAATATAACTTTCTGTTGTTCAAGTCCCGTGGTCTATGGTATTTTGGTATGGCATATCCAGGTAACTAAGATAGTCAATAAAGAAAATAGCTTTAACGTTGGATAATTTTTTAATATAATACAGCTATCCAAGTGAATAGATGAGAGATAAAAATACTTATCTTGAGTTGTAACCACAGCCAATTTAAGAGAAAAAATACTGGAAGATATAGAATGATACGTATAGATTGGTTTATTTGTAAATCAAATTAAAACTGAACTATAATACATATACCTATATGTAAATACACATGTATATTAATCTATATAGCCCAATCTATTTCTCAACGTCTTAAAGCTGGTAACTTGTCTCTTGTCATGTTTACTAATGCCACATTGGTCAAAGCAAATCATACAGCCAAGTTCAGATTTACGAATGTGTGAATGCAAGAGACATCATTCTCCTTTGACAAGACATATGACCATGAAACCACACTTCCTTTATGAAACAGAAGGGGTAATTAACTGACTGTAATTTTATGCTAACCTTTAAATAATAAGGAATTATAATTTAAAGGAAAAAAATTGACAATACTAGATATTTTAGTGCAAGAATTGACAAACTATGGCCATCAAGCCAAATTTGGCCTGCTATTTATTTTTCTGTAGCCCATCAGCTGATAATATTTATATTTATAAATGCTTAAAAAAACAAAAGAAGTGTAATATTTTGTAACATTAAAGACACCTAAAATTCAAATTTCAGTGCCTGTAAAGTTTTATTGAAATATGATCAACTTGAATTGTGCATATAATGAATAAACATTTTAAAAATATTGAGCAGTAGCAGAAATGTAAGCATTGACATGATAAACCCTGCCTTTTTGGATAGATCATTCTGTTTAAAAAATAATGGATAGGATGATTCATTTTATGTGACCACTTAGCTAAGCTACTGCTTCCAATTATTCAATCAAGCATTAATCCAGGTGTTGCTTAGAAGGCATTTTGTAGATATTAACATCTAGAATTTGTTCCCTTTAAGTAAAACATATTCTCACTTGTAGGTGTGGGCCTCAATCAGTTGAAAGGCCTTAGCAAAATGAGGTTCCCTGAGGCAGGTAAGGAGGGAAGAAATTCTGACTCAAGACTACACCATCAAATTCTGCTGAGTTTCCAGCTTCCTTAAAAATTCCTTGAATTCCTCCCACTCCCGCCTGTCTCTTTCTACAGAAGGAGATCACTAGAGAAGTTAGACACAGATATTTTATTATCAAACATAGTTCTAAAGGAACAAAATCTTAAGGAAGAGTTTTTGGAGATTCTGACATCCGTGGAACTGAAACTCTAACCTGAGCGAGGTCACTAAAGACTCTGTTTTCTGTAGTAAAGATAGCAGATAACAGTAAAGGTAACATGACCACAGAGGTAAAAATAAACCTTCACCATCAGTTACTACTAATAAAATATAATTTGTTCTCATTATTTATAGTAAGTAAGTATGTTCTGTAAAGTTTCTGTAAACACTGAATTATTGAATGTGAAATGATCACTCCTAGAGGAAATATATATAATATACACAAATATATAATATAAAGTAATGTATATATGCCTTATGTAGATCACAATCTTAAATCCAACAACTACTTGCATGAGTTTTCCCATTAATAGAGGCATAAATCTAGGGGATTTGTGGAAGGATAGATACTAAGGTATGAGAAAGTTGTGGAAAAAACATAAAGTTGGATCAGGCTGAATTTCTGGATATAGGCCCACTAGGCAGAATTCTGGACTCAGTGTTGTAGTTTGAGAAGTTAAAAACCCTCCAGTTATTTGGTTTTTGGTTAACACATTCACACCTGTTTGAACTGTCACCATGACTGTCCCATCAGGCAGCTTGTAGCACATGATGGGACTGTCCCATGACACCTTAGAGGATGGTCCTGCCTGTACCATTGATCGTTCAGAGCTGATGGCAGTGAGACCTATGAATTATGGCCCTGTTGTGAACTTGTTAAACATGGACCAAGAGAAATGGCTTACACTAATGTGAAGTTGAAGTACCAGAATTCTCTTCGAATGGGAGTGGCAAGGAACAAGAAAAGAATTAAGATGTACATGGACCAACTCCCCACAATAAATATGGTCATCATGGGCTGAAAACATCTATTAATAAATAAATAAGTAAAAATAAAGGAAGCTCCTAACAACCCCAAGAAAAAAAGATATTTAAGGACTTAGAGATATTGGAAAACATTGGATACCTTACTCTGCAGTATTGAAAATAGAGTGGATTTGTCATGGAAAGTCTGCTCATCCACCCTGGGAAGGCACAACTTTCACGACAACTGGGAGAAATGAATTTGTGAGCAGAGTCCCAGAATCCCTGAAGGACTTCATGGTCACTCTTTCTTATAGGTCAGAAATTACAGTGGAAACTGTGTCTCTGAACTTGGATCTCTAAACACAATGAAGATAATTGGATTGCAGGGTGGCAGTGGCAACATTTAGTCACCCAGGACAAGGTGGGAATGATTACCATAATGGATGATTGATTGACAGCAGGAATCAGAATAGTCTGACTCACAGAGACCGAAGGCATTGGGTAGAAAATCATATAGTTTCCAGGACAAAGAGAGGTGAGCAGTTTACTAAACTCTCACCTGATCTGTGTGAGCAGAAAATTTATAGGGAAATGAACAGAAAGCCTAAAGTGAATCATCAAAACCAAGAGAGTAACAGCCCTCAATGGGTTCCCAGAATTTGAGTCAGTTTATAGTTCAAGGTCCCCTTGAATGGTAGGGACAAAGATTTCCCTTGAGAAAAGACCCTGCTACAATGTCAAAAATTTAATCTGTTAACCCTTCTCCAAGCTTTCCCCAAACCCATGGCCTTCTTCCAAAGTTACAATGCATTAGGGAGGCGGAAATGACCATGTACTGCAGGGATTACTGAGCACTGGTTTTGAACTGACACTAACTCCAGGAATCTTAGATATCACTGTGCTGAACCAGTCAGAATAAATATTTATAAAGGTTAGGAGACAGATGGTGTTTGGCCTTGGATCTGTCCCTCTGTGACACCAGTAGGTCCCTGAAGTCACCCTGGGATTTTTTCTCCATTTCTAGAAAACCTAATTGGAATAGACATTCTCACAAATTGGCAAAATTTCTAAATTGGATCCCTGGCCCATGAAATAATGTCTACTGTAATAGAAAAGATCAGGTAAAAGTCACTAGAACAACTTTACCTAGGAAAACAGTGAGCCAAAACCAATTTTGCATTCTTGGAGGGATATCAGAGATGAATGCCTCAACAAGGAGTTGGATTATAAATCAGTAATAATTCCCATGACTTCTCCGTGCAGCTTATCTATTTGATGGTGGAAGAAACTGAGGAATCTTGAAGAATGGCAGATTTTCATAAACTTAACCAAGAGGTGAATCTAATTGCACTAGCTGTACCAGATGTGCTTTCATTGCTTACATAAATTAACATATCCCTTGGTACCTGATATGCAACTACTGACCTGGAAAATACTTCTTTGCTCAATGTCTAATAGTAAAGATCATCAGAAGCAGTTTATTTTTGGCTGGTAAAGCCAACAATGCGTCTTTACTTTCCTACCCCGGGGGCATATCAACTCTCCAGCCCTCTGATGATAATTTACTCCACAGGGACCTGGATGGTGTTTCTCCTCCACAGCAAATCACACTGGTCCACAACATTGATGATATTATGCTGACTGGACCCAGTGAGAAAGGAGAAGCAAGAATTCTAGACTTATTGCTAAGGCAGTCAGACTGTCTTGATTGAACCGTGGTGTTCAGGTATTTGGTCAAACACTATTCTGGATGTAACCATGAGAGTATTTTTGGATAGAATTTACATTCAAATCAGTAGAATTTGAATAAAGCAGTTTACCCTCCTTAATGTGGTTGGGCCTTTGCAATCAGTGGATGTCCTGAATAGATCAAAAGAATGACGTTTGCCTGAAGCAAGAGGGACCCTACGCTGCCAGCTTTCAGGCTTGAACTGCAGTGTTGGCTCTTCCCTGCTTTTTGATCTTGCAAATTTTGGACTTGCTGACCTCCATGAGCACATGAGCCAGTTCATAAAAATAAACTTCTTTCTGTATATACATATGCACATTTACTGGTTCTGTTTCTCTGATGAATAACATCTGATTTTCCCAGTATATTCTACAGTCCCAATGCAAAGCTTTTGTTTTTCTTTGTTGTTTTTGTTGTTGCTTAAGATAGGGTCTCACTATGTTGCCTAGGGAGACATGGACTCCTGGGCTCAAGCAATTCCACTGCCTCAGCCTCCAGGGTACTGAGGCTGGAGGTGGACACCACCATGTCCCCAGTAGGGCAGCCTTGAATGGCAGTATCAAAACTGTGTAAAGATTAAACTGCAAACTCATCCTCTAACCCTTAAAGCCACAGTCCCCGAAATACTTTTCCCTGCTCAAAGGTGTTGTCTGATTTTGGTCATCGGCTCCCACATCTTTGTAAAGAAAGAGATAAGTGCTTGGAATAAAACGAGCAGTTCCAAAAAGCGGAGCTAAGGTAAATGCCCAATGAGCAGTTCACATTTCCTAACTGAGTTATATAAAATGAGAACAAGGTCTTAACAATTTCATGTCTTCACAGGGCAAATAATCCCATATTTGTTAATTCACGCTTTCATTTTTGTTGTTCCACGTGATAATTGTACCTGCCTTATTCTCATTGAGATATGACTGGGAAGTTAAAATAAACTCACATTTAATGTATTTATTTAGGTATTAAGATTTTTCTTCAAATATTTTTAAAAGTAAGATTTTTAAAAACACACCCCAGCATTTATTTCTCCAGTATGTTGGAGGAAGCAATCCAAAAACTTTGGTCAAATGTTAAGTCTTAGCCACTAGATGGCACTGAATAACTATCTCTTATTTCTACTTCACAGCATGCAGCCTCAGTTAATATTTTCTATTGTCAGCTGGCAAATTGAAGAAAGGAAAAATATAAAAGCTGAGATGCTGAACAAGATAGTTTTTATTAATGGAGAACTGAACACATTTTGTAATTGAATTGCTAGCAAAATTATTTTCTTTATTGTTATATATTTGTACAGTGAAAAGCAGGAAATGGGATCTGCTTTGAAACACGTACAAGAATACAGTAAGGATAAATGCAAGATGCATTGATGAATAATGTTTATCTTGACCAAATAATAAGTGAAGGTGAATGACTATAGCAAAATATATCTGCTGAGATGCTTTTGGAAGTTGTTTTTGACCATACGTAATAGACTGTGTTTGTATGATACCTGTACCCAAGAGCACTGTAGGGGTTATAACTGTCAAGATAGATCCTTTCTGTTAGAAGTTCTTGTTTCACAGTAAGGAAAGGGGGTTCCACTAAAAATTTTCTTGGAAGCACAGGATTTAAATTTTAAACTGGTCATCACTTTGGATTATATTTAACATCAGATTTTCCCTAAGCTGTACAGAACATTTAGTGCATGTCTCTAGTGGTATTTTGGTGATGTTTTACCTCAAGGCACAGTTAGGATTAGTGATCATGTGATCTCTGGATAACATTATGCCACTAACATTTCTTTAAATCATTTTATTGATAAAATGCATTAGGTAGGATATTTCATAAATGAAGTTTTGGGAACATGAATTATGAAATAATCTGAAGAATCAAATTAGGAATGATTCCTTGAAATCCTAGATATCTGAATATTTTAAACCACAAATTTTAACTGAAGCATTTGTAGGCATCGAAAGCGTGTTTAAGAAATAGGAGAAAAGATATTAATGTTCAATAGATAGCGTCTCCAAAAGATGGTAGGTAGCTCATTGAACTTAATAGCACCTGACTATAGTATTTAACAGTGGTTTTTGGATATAGGCTACCAAAGATCATGTTTAATCATCAAATTCAGCCTAAAAGCTCTAGTCCCAGACACTGGGATCCCTTCAGACACTGCCAATCACTTCAGCCTCTCAAGTTCACCCTTCCATGCAGGAATCCATATTCATAAGGAGCCAAACTTTCAATGTTGGGAACTATAAATTCCCAGGCCAAATCCAGGTTCTATTCCCACTCATTAATCACAATGGAGGCTGAATCCCAGGGCCTACCAATGCTACACACGAGTTATATTGCTGAGCTGCCTCCATAGTCCTTGTTCTTGTTCTTAAATACATGGCTCTGAGCTTTCCCTCTCTTCGGAGTAATGAGCTTCTGTCCCTCCTTTAGATAACAATGAAGGAAATAAATGTATATGTACTGCATGCCATTTTCCAGACACCAAGTTTCTCTCTGAGCAGTAATTAGAAAGGAGTTTCACAGAACATTTAGCAATGGCACCCAGGGAATCTGAAAGAGTTAATTTCTCTCTTTAGAAAACTACTCCCAAAGGGTTACTTCTGGGGGAACATCTATTTTATTGTGTTCATAAAAGAGGTGAAGCAGGGGACTGTAGTGAAATGAGGGTAGATGCGCATTGTTAATATCTCTAAAATCAGAAAAGAATAGGATTCAGAAGACCTCAATAAATCAAAGAAAAGACCTTTTAAAAAATAGTGATATCTGCCAGATGGCACACATAGGAATCAATATTTGAGTCCTTCAGGGATGACACTTAATTCTTTCGAGTCGCATGTAGCATCTGATGCAGAGATTTGTATTTAGTGAGCACCTAGTTAATATTTATTGAACTAGATTGAATTTGGTACAGGCACATACGAGCACACACACCAAGCTGGTAATCAGAAGTACCCGACTGCCGAAAAGCTCACTGATGCTCTAATCTTATCAGCTGTGGGCAAGTAATATTTCCAGCCACAACTGCTTCCTTTCCAGGGCATTTGTGTTCGATTTGTTCTCAAGGGTTTAAACTTGAGTTTGAGATTAAATGAGGTAATTAAGAAAAATAAGAGTCAGATTATATCAAAGGTATCATCTCATCCATTTTGTCCCTGAATAAACATTTTGTGGTAATGTAAGAAAAACACTGGGCTGCTTCTGTCTTGAAGGTGTCCATAGTAAGGTGGATGATTCTTCTGAAGCACAGACATGCAGGAAACAAAATGACCATGGTGTTCTCCGGAGCAGGATAGCCTAGGCTCTGAGGACCGCGTGAGTAAAACGGCCGCCTTCCTGGGCTGATCATAAAGCTCTGTTTCTCTGCCTCAACCCTCCCTTCCTCCAGGTTTCCCGGTGCCAGCTAGCGCCATAATAAAGTCTGCCAATAGGGGGCGATAGAGGGCTGCTAAGAGGCAGGTGAGGAGGTGCCAGGTGGGGACTTGCTGGGTTTTGTTGCCTTGCTTGCTGTTCCAGTCAGTGTTGGCCTCCCTTAGCAGTTGGCTACAGTGAAGAGATTTGTTTTATACTTTCAAAAGCAGCTTTAACATGTCCTTTAGAGACACTCTTCCCAGTCAAGTAGCCAAGTAGCTTTCTCAGGAATCAATCCCTGCTCCATGGGCACCAGTAGTAGTCTGCAGGGCTGTCCTTTCTGTGGTTTAGATCCCAGGTTCAAGCATCTCTTGTCTAACTTTCTAGATTCTAAAAACGCTGTCCTACTCCATTTGTGCCCCAGCTCAGGGTTAGCAGCAGCTTCCTGAAGTAACTGTGTCTATGTTATCTCAGTTTCCTTTTCACTTTTGCAGCCTCAATGGTCTTCCAATAGCTTGCCGATCCATTCCCTATGTGACATTCTCCTTGTTAAAACTGCTGACATGTTTAATTTTCCTATTCCCCAGTCATCTCTCCTTTTCTGGTACTACATCCCATCATTTGTCAACATTTGTCAACAACAGACACATTAGGTATCTTCTTTTCATGATTTCCTACGCTCCATTTCAATAGAAGATGAAAAGATCCTTTGTGTTTGCTTCCCTACTTAATCCCAACTCTTTGATTCCCTTCTAGAGTATGTCATCAGTATACATTTGCTGATGAAAAGAATGAATAAATGAGTAAATGACTATTTAATGAGCAAATGAAAAAATGAATAGAATAGCTCTGGGTATTACCATTCTATTGGGCTAATCCTGCCCTTGTCCAGTACCCTAAGCCATTTCCTTCGCTGTCACTCTGTTTCCTCAATAGGCCAAATTCAGCCTTTACAGACCCCTCCTTTGCTAGCTGCACAGGTATAAAACTATCCATGTTGGATAGTTAAGTCATTGATTCTCAATTGTCCTTCCCAGGGGACATTTACCAATATTTGGGCCTTGGTTATCATGACTGGAAGGTACATTTTTTTCTACCACCTAGTAGGTAGAGGCCAGGAATGCCGATAAACATTCAAAAATATGCAGCAGCAACCCCCCACCCCCGCCAAGAATTTTAGGGTCCAAAATGTCAATAGCTGTGCTCATGGGAAAACCTGGTTTAGGCATTAACTTATTTGTAAGCAAGGGATTCCTCAGATAATATTTTAAAGCACCTCTCATTCCCGTGAATTTATTCCTTTGTCTACACAAGGCCAAGTATTCACAATGGAAAAGGAGATAATTTACTTGATTTTGGCCAAAGACCCAGGTGTTTCTTTAAAAAAAATGACATTTGGAACCTTGCAGACAGATAGTCTGGATGACTGGCTATTTAGCTTCTTGGCTGGACTTGTTAACGAGCTATAGAGCCAGAGCTTATGACTGAAAGTGGGATAGGGTGTGATAGCTGGAGGGCCACTGGTGGTAAATGGGAGTGTTGCACACGAAGATACATAGGCCATGTTTAAAAGAACAGAGTTTTTCCATTTTATTGATACAAATCCCTGAATAATAATTATAAGAACCAGCTGTCCCACCCCCCAGTAATCTAGAAACAGCTATTATTGGAGAAACGGAGTTTTAAAATGACATAAATCTCTTGGGTCTTTGTATTTTGAAGTTCATTTTGGATGAACCAGGTGGTTTCCTCCTGGACTTCAATTATCAAAATCTATTTTCTTAGAAAAAAAAAGAATCGACTCACTTGGGTAATTGCTATTCTGATGAACTCCAACCCTAAGCTTCCTCCTCTACTCCCACATTTCCTTGAACAAGTTCACTCTATCATCTTAGCTACCAAAATATCCACAAGGTATATTTTTCTTCACAGTATATGGCAGTAATCCCATCTAATATATCAAATGGAATACAAAGTACTATGCAACTGTTATAAATTTTTCCGGCACAATTCCCAGAATCATTACTTAGTGTCATCCTCTTTCCAAACTCTACTTACTAACTTCTTACTAAATACATTTGAGCCTTTGTCCTTATTCATCGCCCTTTATATTGTAACTTCTCGAATCAAATAATTCGACATGGCTACTCAAAGGACATTTAGTTGGTTTCACATAGTTGTTGCTAAAATTGCAGTTGTTTAAAGGCATTAACAATAGCATACTCCATGGGGTACCGATAAAGTTAGCTAGTTAAAATAGGGTTGTCCAGTTAAATGTAAATATCAGATAACTAGCCAGGATTTTTGATGTGTGTATCTCATGCAATATGTGGGACATTCTTGTACTAAAAGGATGTGTAGTTTATCAGAAACTGATGTTTAACTCAATGACCTGTATTTTTATTTGCAAAATTTCATACTCCTAGTGCCTATTTACCAAGGTTTATGTCTTTGTAAGTTCTCGGAATACAGATTTTTTTCAATTACAATATCAAGGATACTTTCTATGATTCCTGGAATTTTCTCTTCTAATAAGGATATATTTGTAAAATAATTCAAATCCATAGGAATGTTTGCCTTGATGAGGATAATGCAGCCATGAACTCTGGTTTCATATTATGGACCCACGATGTTCTGAAAATACTGTAAGCTCTGTGACATCAGCCATTTGAAATGTACATTCTGATGTGGCTAAAACTAAGCCTTCCTTTCCCCTTTCAGTTACAGTTCCCTGAGGAAAACCCAATGATTCCTCTCCCGGTTGATGGTCAGTGGACATGGCATTCGAAGAAAATAACTCCTTGGCCATGTCACATATGGTCACTGAACCAGACTAGTGCTCAGCCGATCTGATTACCTGACTTTTTTTCCTGATTAATTCTGAATGACACGGAGAAATCTATCATGAGAACAGCCAAAATAATCATCAAGTCAGTTGATTCAGTTATATAAACTTGACCTTCACCTCCTCCTCCCAACCTGCGTTCACTGCAGTTTTGAACCGTTATGAGGAAAAAAGTAAGTTATGAAGATTACGTTTTCCTCAGACTCTGTTGTCTTACAATTCAATAATGTTAACTGATTGCTTTAAGTAAAATTACCTAGACTTAGTAATCCTTTAATTTTCCCTAGTACATTCCTTTCTATTAAAAGAAAACACACAATAAAATATTAGTCAGATGAAACATCTACTTCATATTGCATGTCATACACCGATTCCTGTGTGTATGGTATTCATAATTGTGTTAATGAAAAAAATGCTATAAAAAGATAAAACTGAATATTGTGCATTCTTGTATTTCAGGGTACAAGACAGAAGTTTCTTCTCTTCTGGGTGAAAATTATGTCTGCCTATGCTAACATAAATTCCAAACATAAGATTCCTAAATAGTACTGAATAATTAATTCATTACACAGAGATTGAAAGCCTGCTGTGTAATAGATGTTGTTACTGGATACAAATCGAGTATGAACAGTGTAGTGGAAATGAGGCTGTATACACTAAAGTGAGGAGAGAAGAAAATGAGAAGAAAGTTATGCAGTAAGCACTAAGCATGTCAGTAGCCTGGTGAAGTAGTTTATAATAGTAACCCACAGGAAGGTTTGAAAACTGCTATATAGGAAACAAAGTCATCTTCTGGGAATTCCACATGACATAATCTTTGAAGAACAAATATGAGTTTGCCACTTACAGCAAGAGAATAAGAACATTTCTGTCACAAATAAAATGAACCAACCAAAAAGCATAAAACAGCATACAGAGCATATGGAGGCATGAAATTACTTGTGTAGTTGAAAAGCCCAGGATATTTAGGAGGCTGGCATGCCGAAGAGTAAGAATGGGCCTGAGAAGTTATAAAAGTACGTTGCTTCCTTCTGAAGTCCTGATAAATGGTCCTTGAGAATCTGGGGGCAGCGCCTTAGAGCTCACACAAGCGATGGCAGTGGGGCTCAAGGGATGGTGTCAGCTCTTCTACAAAGGGAGGGGGATGGAAGGACCTAGAGAGAAGAACAAAGAACCCAGGGCCTCCAGATAGATCTGTGACTTTAAATTTCTCTGGGGATATTGGGACACACATTGACATTTACCAAACAGTTACAAACTAGATGCTGTGCACCCTCCCTTAGATGTTTGTCCACAGTTGACCGGTCCAGAACTGTGCCTCCTCTTGTGAGTTTCCTCTTGCTGCTTTCATAAATTACCAACAGATGGGGATGTAGTTCAGTGAGAGTCCTTGAATAGCACATTCAAGGCCCAAGCTTCAATCACTAACATTGAAAAATAAATAAATAAACCACCACAGTGAAGAGACTTAAAACAACACAAATTTATCATCTCATAGTTCTGAAAAGTGTCTCACAGAGTTACTATCCATGTGTTGGCAGAGTTCTAGAGCAATACTGACATTCATACCTATTCCAGCCCCTAGTAGCTGCCTGCTTCCCTTGGCTTGCCCTGTCCATTGCCAGCCTCAAAGCCAGCGATGGATGGGTCTTTCTCACATCACATCACTCCAGACAACCTTGTCTCTCTCTTCCACTTGTTTAAGGAGCTTTGTGGTTACATTAAGCCCACCTGGGTTAATTAGGGCAATATTTCCATCTCCACATAAGCAGATTAACAAACTTAATTCCATTGGCAACCTTACTTCTACCTTGCCAGATAACGTATGTGTAGCACTGGGATGTGGATAATCTTTGAGGAGAGGCAATGTTCTCTATATTGTACTCATCTTACTAGTTTATGGATTAGTAGCCAAGGACCTTAGTAGGTAGAGTGCACCCCCCACGCCACAGAAGCCATGTGAACCTTATAATACAGGTTTAAGGAGAGGAAAATCCTTGTTCTGTCAACTGGCCTGTGAACAGGGCAGAATGCAAGGCCTGGGCCACTCAGTGTAAAATGAGATTACATCTGAGCAACAACACCTATAGATTCATTGGACTGGAAAAGATAGCTTTTAGCTTTATTTAGAGTATGCCTTATAGGAGATAAAATAGCCTCACAAAACCACAGGGAAAAATTCATTATTAAGTAGAGTAAGAATAAAAGACCAAGCAAGTTTGATGATCTTTTCCAGGTGGGGTAAGCAGTTAACTCTGAGTGGACAGTGTTTTCCTGTTGCTATGCTGACTAGCGGTGGTGACTGGGTTGTTTATCTTTAAGAAAACATACCTATATCTTTTTACTTGACAACTACAATATAATCTGCCTGGGAGTTGTTCATCATTTAAGAAAAGGTGAAAAAATTCCTCTCCCAGAAAGTGTTCAAATCTGTGAGCTGAAATGATGATAACATCATGAGAGGCATCATAATTTATCTGGAGCATGTAAATCACCAGGGGCCCCCTCTGAGGATGCTCACTAAAATGATAAATAGCTCTGCAGTTGTGAGAGCAACCCTGAGGAATTCACCAGCCTGGCTCTGACAGGAGAGCTGCCTCCCTGTCTCTCTCAGTTGGAGCAATGACTTAACAGATTTGAAAACACAGTTTTTAAATCACTTGTTAAAAAGTTTGGTTCAAGACTTCATCTGCAAAAGCCCAGTTTGATAAAAGTTGGACAATGACTGACCAAGACAGAGGTGGTGCAGGTCCTGCTGGCCTACCAAACATTTTTCTAACCCGATGTTTTCTGCTGTTTCTCAACTTGCGCTCTCTTTACTGCGATCACTAGTTTTACAGCCAAACACTTCTACATTTTCCCATGGAAAATGTCTCTTATGTGTCTACATATGCTTGCTGCCTCCTATGTAGAGTAGAAGTGACAAAGCTGGAAAAATTGAAACACCATTTTGTGTGTTTTAGTTTAGAAAGTCTAACATCCATACTAAAAGATCAACAGTCTATTGAGATTTTCACTGTGCTACAATTGTAGGTGTGCCTGATAAAATTTTATTCAGTTTTAGCAAGTGTCCTGGGCTGACTTTCCATGCCACACAAAATGTAGATGTTTATACCTTAACCCCCAACATGATAGGAGGCGGTGAGACCTTTGGGAAGTAGCTAGCTTTGATGAAGGCAACAGAGTGGGACTCTCAGAATGGGATTAGTCTTCATAAGACTTCATAAGAAGGAGGAGGAGGAGGAAGAGGAAGAGGGCAGCAGCATCTCTGCCTCTGTCCTGAGAAACATGGAGGAAGCCATGTGAGCACACAGTGAGAAGGGTGCTGTCTGCAGCCAAGAACTGAATTCTTTCTTTAGGTACCAAATCTGCCATCACCTTGATCTTGGACTTCTTAGGCTCTGTAGCTGTGAGACACAAATATTCATTGTTTAAACCACCCAATGTATTCCCTTTTGTTATAGATTTCAATAAAAGACAATAATTTAATGATAAGAAATGTTAGTCTTGATATTGCTGATAGTATCTATTATAGTGCTTTGAATAGTGACACCAGTCATTACATTACTATTATCACAAACAATGAATGACAAGGGTAACAGTAGGAAATGTGGGTTGAATGCCCACTGTGTGCTGGACGTTGTGCTAAGCACATTGTATATTTTATCTCATTTAATTCTTCCAGTATGTCTTCCCCATATTGTAGCTGAGGAATTAAGGTTTCAAGAACTTGACCTGTTCTGTGATGTGACCCAGGTGTGTCTGACCCTAGCATGGGAAGCTTTCTCTGTGTTAATCTAACTGTGTTAGTTTTCTAGAGATGTCCTAACAAATTCCACAAACCAAATGCCTTATTGCATGGGGAGGAGTTTACTCTGTTAAACTCCGGAGGTATCGGGAGAGCTATGCTCATTCTGAAGGCTCTAGGAAAGAATATTGCTTGCTTCTTCCTAGCTTCTGGTGGCTCCAAGCAATCCTTGGTGTTCACTGGCTTGTAGAGCTACCAATCCACCCTGTCTTTATCTGCAGATGGCTTTCTTTCCCATCTCTTTCTCTTCTCTTCTTATAGGGACATTGCTCATCAGACGTAGGGCCCGTTCAAGGATATTAGGACTTCATCTTAACTAATGAAGCCTGCGAAACCTTGATTTTCAAGTAAGATCACACTCTGAGTGCTAGGTACTTTGAATTGCATAGGGCCACTTACACACTATTCTAGCCTTTTAGTCTCATTTTAAACTCATTTTTATGCATGATTATATCTCTCCCCACTAGCTCCATATATTGAAATCATAACCCTCAAGATGATGGTACGGTATTAAGAAATGGGGCCTTTGGTAAGTGAGGCGGTCTTAGAGGTAGAGCCATCAAGAATCAGACTAGAGTTCTTTATACATGCAAGAAAAAAACCATGAAAAGATACAGCTAGATGCCATTTATGAGGCAGAAAGTGGGCCCTCATATGAAATCTACGTTGATTCTTAGATTTTCCCAGTCTCTAGGACCACGAGGAATAAATTTCTGTTGTTTATAAGCTACCTAGTTGTTGGCATTTTGTTAAGGCATTCCAAACAAAGACAACTTCTCCATGTGGGCATCCTCTTTTCTTGGCAAGACCATCTCTTCCTGGTCTTAC
This sequence comes from Heterocephalus glaber, assembly GCF_053883595.1. Taxonomy (NCBI): domain Eukaryota; kingdom Metazoa; phylum Chordata; class Mammalia; order Rodentia; family Bathyergidae; genus Heterocephalus; species Heterocephalus glaber. Next base: position 15,177,096 of record NW_028258325.1, on the reverse strand, counting down.
TTGCTCACCACATTTCTCCCCCAATCTTCATTCACACTGTCACCCCTGCTAAAAATGCCTCTTCTCTCATCCATACAGTCATATCTTTATGCAGGAGCTGGAAAGTTAACCCTAATATGAAATATTTTATTTCTTGTCCATGTCAATTACTCAGTACAGAACTGTAAGTTGCCCCTAGATATTTATGTTTATATTTTATTACTGTTGAACCCTCGACTTGTGCTTCAGAATTTCAAATCTCCACCTCTGGTTTATTTGCTACTTGGAATTTGGATCTGCTGGGCTTTTACACTTGGAGCCCACCCTGTTGATCAGCACTGTACCTAGCAGAGCCCGCAGAATGCATGTGCCGTGAGCATTCACTGTTGCTGGATGCGGGAGTGAGGGGTATGGATGATGCCTTGTTAACAGGACACCATTTCTGAACAGCCTTTATGTTAATGAAAAAAGAATGGATCATGGGCTTGGGGAGGGCAAAGCACGTGAGAAGCTTTGCAAATGTGTGCATTTCCTTCCTTGTTAGGGTCTAGGAGTATAAAGACAAGAAAACAGATTGCTATGGTACAGTATACTGCCTTGCCATTCAGCTTGGATGACAAAGGAAAGAGAGCTGATTCAGTGACAAGTTACAGGGTCCCAGGGCGATGTGCCATGCACATATTTCCCTGACCTCTGGTACAACAGTCCTTAGTTAGCTGACAGGTCCACTCTGCCTAAGGCAGCTCTTCAGAACTTTGCAGCTGGGTCTCTAGAGTTCATGGAGAATAGCATCACCTTTCTGATATAATACAGAACACTGGAGTTGGTTTTTTTTTTTTTTTTCCAAAGTGGGACAAGTGTGTTTGTGGCTGTTGAAGAAAGTGAGCCTGGGGCTTATGCCTTCTGAGGAACTCCACAGATGTCTCCTCCCTGACAGGGAGCCCTCCTCCTGGACAAAAGCCAGCTGACATTAACACTGCTCCTGTCCTTGGTTTATATCAGCACAAGTGAAGCAGGTTGATATTTTTCAACTTGGTGTGCACTAAATCCTAAAGGACATACAAAGGAAAATGGAAAGAGAAGAAGGAAGGAGGGAGGAAGAGAAGGAATAGCAGGCCAGGGAGAAAGTTGAAGATGGGGAAAGGGAAGGAAACGGAGTTAAGCATCAGAATCCCTGAGCCAGAAGAGGGAATAGATGTCAGTGCAGGCTGGAAAGCCAGGCCTGCCAGGCTCATGACTCTGTGCATCCCTCTCACCCCTCCTATGTTTTGATCGCTTTGTCCTGGGAGTATTTGCACCTACCTGGCCTTGCTTTCTCCCCTCCTCTGTCATGCCTGTATCCGTGGGTGTGTCTTTTGTCCTGCTCTCTGGAAGTTAAGCACCTAGATTCTCATTTCTTCCAGCAAGTTCAAAAAGCCACATGCTCCTTCATTTAGGAAGCAGAGCCCTTTCTTTCTGTATCTCATCCCATCTCCAAGAATCTCACCTTTAGATAACTGGCAGGACAGTGGTACCTGACAAGGTAGTCACAGTGAGGTTGCCCTCATCAAGTGTATCTGTCTGCCTGCCTTCACTGATTCAGTCAACAAAGTCTTTTACTTGGCCCTGAGAACTCAGTGTTGAATTAGACAAATGCAAGATCTAAGTGTAAGGTACAGGTAATGAATAATTTCGGAGAAGATGATGTGTGCCAGCTCTTATGTAGCATAAGACAGATCCATTAAATTATTCGAGAGGAGTGGCATTATGGAAGGATTCAAAGAACTGGAAATTCTTACCATACTGCACACTTTTATCAGACCTCCATTATAGAGGAACCAGTATTCTTTCCACAAGAAATGTACTCAAACAGCTCTTAAAAATCAAATTCCTTGCTAAGTATATGTATGTTACCCTTTTTTGATAACAGTATATCGTATATCAAGCACATTGGAAGGGCATTTCTTAGGCTCCTGTCTCCCTGGGTTGTTCTTCTAGGGTATCAGCCACAGCTTAGGGGTATATGTTAGTTTCCTAGAGCCGCCAGCATTAAAGCAAGCAGGTGGCTGAATCAATAGGATTTTACTTTCTCTAGATTCCAGAGACTAGCAGTCCAAGGGCAAGGTGGTTCCTTGCTTTGCAGGTAGCCAACGTCTCCCTGTGTCTTCACACGGTCTTCCCCCCTAGAGTCTGTGTTCAAGTGCCCTCATTGTTTTTTAGAATGCCAGCTTCACTGAATTAAAGCCATGCTAATGAACTCAATTTAATCACCTCTTTAAAGCCCCTGTCTCTAAACTGAATCACATTTTGAGGTACTGGGGGGTTATGGCTTTGACACGTGAATTATGGGTAGCCACAATTTAGCCCTTTACAAAGAGACTGAGGAGGTATAGACTAACATGAGCTCAATCCCAGCTCAAACTGTGAGATCTGAAGGGAGCCATCTACACTTTGGCCTCAGTCATCTGTCTGATGAAGTAGGATGAGGTGAGACTGCGCACGGGGAGGGAGTACTGCGCTGAAAGTTAGTGCCTGGAAAATGGCTGCTGCTTGACAAATGGAAACTGTGTCTCCTTCGCTAGAGCTCAGTGTTACCAAAGGTAGTTTAGGAGGCTTCTCTGAAGAGGCAGTCCTCTATTACCTTCTTCCTCTTTGTGCTAAGTTTCCAGTAACCAGAGGTTCTTTATAAAATTGTTCTCCTGACAGATGCTTGCCCGTTATCAGGACAGTATGGGACAATGAGAAGTTTTCTGGCTTCTCTTTTGTCTCCTCTCCAAGCACTGGCTCTGTACTTTGTGAACCTCTTCTCAACTCTTACTGGAAATAAGAAAAAAGCTAGAGAGAAGACTGTGGTCTTTGGCTGCCAGTAAAATAATGGAGTCTGTTTCCTTGGGGTTTGGCAGAAACAGGCGGTGGTGGTGGCATGACAGGGTCATGCCCTCCTGTTCATAGTTGCTGCTCCAGTTGTGCTTCCTGCTACTCAGAGATGAGGGTTGTGGGGAGCCCACAATACAACCTGTCACCAGGCAGCCCTGGGAAACACAAATTGTGTGTTGGAATAAAACAAACAAACACGGGCTTTTGAACACTCTCACACCCAAGGTCACTGATGTCACCCACGTGGCCTGTGGGGCTCCAGAGAAGCATAAAACCAGCGAGCAGCCTTTGATCTCACACCTTCTTTGGAACATTTTAATCAATTAACCATGAAGTCCCTGTAGTTCACTTATGTGGGTCTGTATAGAAAATGACTTGGGTCTGGCTGACACTTTACTGCATCTGAGATCAAAGACTGAAGGAAATGCCAAATTCAGCCAGATAATTGTGAGATTTCTTTCCCCAGCATACTCCTCCCCCAGCTCTTAGAAGGACTTTTTCCTGCAAGGACAGAAAAAGGAGATCTTGAATACTCACAGGCAAAAAAAGAAAAAGGCTTCATGGGGATTTAAGGAGCCCATCAGCACAAGAGGCAAAGGCTGGCTGAGGAAGCTGGGACAGACTCAATGAGAATGAAGTTCATGTTGTAAGTTAATAATGTGCATGGGAAAAAGTGATGTTTACTTTCTGAAGAAATTTTGAGAGTTCAGGAATCAGTACAGAGTTGTAATGGTAATCAATGCTATGGAAACAAAACACCGAATCCTCTGACCTCTATATTATAGCTTAATCTAATCACTGCAATTAAAGATATATAATGTCATCTTTCTCAGGAATAAAACTCCTTCCATGTACTGTATGTGTACATGAGTGAGATACATGTCAGGGTAGAATGGACCACATTCTACCATAAGAGTTGAAATTGATCATTTGTAGGGAGTCTATGGTGCTCTACCCAATGCTAAAATTTTTTTACAAATTATCACAGTTTTGTTCTTCACAATAACCCTGGAGAAGGCAGGATATACAGTACTAGCTCCATTTCTCGGATGGAGAACCCAAATCTCAGAGAAGTTCAAAGGTGTCCTGATAGGTGGCTACTTCCAAAGACCAGCTCTTTAATAACACCCACTTGTCATGGCTCACTTGTGTCATATTTCACCTATGAGCTTCCTCTGGTGAAAGATTTTGACACCATAAAACCTGAAGACATTATTTTCTCGATTTTAAGCACAGACATCTATAAATGCTGATCGTAGTTCTTGGTCAGCTTGAGGTAACTGATGCTAGGATACAAGCTCATAAATTCCCAGTCAAAGGGAAAGAAACTGCAGACTCATCACAGACAAATAAATCATAGCTTCCTGAAGGATTAAAAATAATACATTTTCAATAATCACCTTTTATATGCCAGTCAAGGCTCTGGGCACTTTATTCATGCTATCATTAATCTTTTCTGTAGTCCTGTGACAAAGGCACTTTATCCCCATTTCTTAGATATGGAACCGGGGTTACACTGGGGCGGGGAGACTCCCTCTAGGTTTCTCAGCCAGTCCCTGGGATTGAAATCTCAAGTCCCTTTCACTTAGCTTTTTGATTGTTAGTAATTATTGTGTTAACACGCTTGGGTTGAAGATCTAGCCTGAGAAGACTGATGTAGGAGTGGCTATTGGCACTTGGAATAGGAAGGAAATGAGGCTGCTAAAAAGTTCTTTAGACATCTCTGTATTTCTGAAAGCTGGTAAAATATCACCAAGTAAAGCCTTTGACTTGCCTGTGAACAACCAGTGCACCCAACACATGAAACTTCCACAAAGCTAGGAGAAAAACAGTTAATGAGACAGTGAGTTTAATTCCTATTTCATATTGAAAGCATTTCCTATTGCTAGTCCCAATGAAAATTGACAAGGGGTTATTTAGAAGCTTTCAAAAGTAAGTGGCTTTCTATACTGTCAAACTAAGCAAAATAAAAATTACAAATGAGCAGGGTAAAACAAACTTTTCAAAGGAGTCAAGAAGCTGGAAATAGAGGCAGAGTCCAAATGGGGAGAATTGCACCACAATCACCATGCAGAACAAGCAGAAAGTTTGGAAAGGACATGAGTGTGGCTCTGTGGCTTGGAGATGCTAGTCCAGAGATCTGAGTATGGAAGCTTTCCCAAACCCCTTGCATCCTGTCATCCCTAACAGCACACGTGGTAGGAAATAGAATTAGAAGTATTGAGTGAAATAGAAGAAGTAGATGTTTGTGTAGTCAGAGAGCAACTCAGTTGATCAGGAATTACGAAAGACCAAAGTGGGGTTTAGGTTTGTGATCCAGGAGGAAACTAGAAAAGGCAAGTAATACTAAAGAAGGCATCAGAGCTCTCAATGTGGATGCTCTCACATGCTCAGGTTGGATTTGGAAGCTGTCTTCCAAAGAGATGGCAGCCTACCAGGACAGGGTGAGGAGGACCCCCCCCCCCGCCCCCGGCTGGCCCACCAGCTGATGGCTTGGCCGCACGGGCGCCTCCAACAATACACCTCCCCCCCGCCCCCCAGCCTCTGGCCTTTTGGCTGTGCAGCTACTTGGTTACACACTGCAGAGGCACAGGGGGACAAAAGCCATGGTCCTGAGCTCCAGAAGTGAGCAACAGAGAGAGGGCCTCTCTCAGGCTCCCTAATGAAAGCAAGCCCACTGGAAAAGTGAAGGGAAGCTCTGTAATAAAGGCCCACCAGACCACCGTGATTGGTAAATTGGAGGGATTATCAGCTACCATCAGAAACCAGACTTTCTTCAGGGGAAAAGCAGCTGAAACCTGCAGTAGAAACTTGCAGAGTGCAACCCTGCAGGAGGACAAGGAGCTCAACTTGGGACTTGCAACCAGAAATCTGCCTGAATCTCACGGGTCTGGGACTAGCTTACTGAGACTCATTGACTTATAACTGCACACTGCTGCCCACATTGTCTATTGTGACAGCAGAGACACACCTTGAAGGAGGCCCTTTATTTATTAAAGGTGATAGATTAGTAACTACCACAAATTGTCATTCTTTAAGAGGTATTTGATGCTATGGTGTTGCTGATTGTATGACTTGGGCTAAGGTGTCATGATTGATTTAAACAGTTTTCTTTCCTGGTATAATGAAAATGAGATAGCCTCAGAGTCATTAGAGACTCAAAACCTAGAGACCAGCTATATCTTGTAGACACCTCTGAGAAGTAATCATTCCATAAGGGTTTTAAATAGATCAACAAAGATACTTACAATAAACAACTTCATAATATCAACCCAGGAACTAAACCAGGGACAGTGCCAAAAACAAATATGAGAAGGGATTTAAGCAGGTCACAAACCCAGACTTCCACCCCACAAAAGGAAATTTCTGGGGGAAATGAGGTGTAAAAGTCTGATAATCAACCACCTGGACACCCTGTACTGATAGCACAGGAAGTAACAAAACAGATGAATGAGGCTCTAGAAAAATTCAAAGCAGAAATAATCTCCCAGATAACTACAGATATGGTGAGCAGAGTGAAAGACATGATTAGAGGCTCTAGAAACAGAAACTTTCAACTTAGACTGTTGTATCCTGAAAAATTATCTTTCAAAATTGATGGGGAAATTAGATACTTCCATGACAAAGAACACCTGAGAAATTTCACGAACACCAAACCAGCACTCCAAACAATTCTAAGCAATATCCTAGAAAAAGGCAATGAAGGTCACAACTCCATGAGGCTCAACAGAGGGAAGCCACCAGACAAGGTAAGAAACTAAAGGGAAAGGAGGAAAAAGAAATAAGAGCCAACAACAGTAAAACATCATGACAAGGATGTGTCAATATCTCTCAATTATAAATATCAATGTTAATGGCCTCAATTCACCAATCAAAAGAAGTAGACTGATGGAATGGATTAAGAAGCAAAATCCAGCAATATGCTGTATACAAGAAACACACCTAACTCAAAAAGAAATTCATAGACTGAAAGTAAAAGGATGGAAAACAGTTCTCCACATGACAGGAACCCAGAAAAAAGCAGGGGTAGCAATCTTATTTGCAGACAAAATAGATTTCAAACCAAAACTAATTAAGAGAGACAAAGATGGTCATTACATCCTTGTGAAGGGAACAATCCAAGAGGTAGAGATGACAATCCTAAATATATATGCACCAAATACGAATGCCCCAGCTATACAAAATAAATATTAATGGACATGAAAAACCAAGTAAGCACTAATACAATTGTAGTGGGGGACCTCAATACCCCACTATCACGAATAGACAGATCATCTAGACAAAAAATTAACAGTAAAATTCTAGAATTGAACCAAGCTACTGAAAAAATGGACTTAATAGATATTTACAGAGTGTTCCACCCCACAAAATCAGAATACACATTCTTTTCAGCTGCACCTGGGTCATTCTCCAAAATAGATCACATGGTAGCTCACAGGACATGTCTAAGTCAATGTAAAAGAATTGAAATTACCCCCTGTATATTATCAGACCATAGTGCAATAAAATTGGAGATCAATAACATGACAAAATGCAAAACTCCCACAAACACCTGGAAATTGAATAACACCCTCCTGAACAACCAATGGGTCACAGAGGGAATTAAAGAAGAAATTAGACAGTTTCTACAAGTAAATGATGATGCCAGTACAAGATTTAGGAATCTATGGGACACAATGAAAGCAGTTCTATGTGGGAAATTTATAGCAGTGAATGCCTATATTAGGAAAACAGAGAGAACTCAGATAAATAATCTAATGCAGAACCTCAAACTCCTAGTAAAAAAAGAGAATAACAAACCCAAAGCCTGCACAAGAAAGGAAATTATAAAGATCAGAGCAGAAATCAATGCAATGGAGACTAAGAGAATGATACAAAAAATTAATGAATCAAAGAGTTGGTTTTTTGAAAGAATAAATAAAATCGATAAACCTTTAGCCAACCTTATCAAAAAAAGGAAAGAAAATACTCAAATCCATGCAATTAAGAACAAAAAAGGGGAAGTCACAAAAGATCCAACAGAAATCCAGAGGATCATCAATACCTACTTCGAGAACCTGTACTCTAATAAAATGGAAAACACAGAAGAAATAGATTCCTAGATACATATGAATTGCCAAAGTTAAATGAAGAAGATATAGAAACTCTAAACACCCCAATTAGAATGAGTGAAATTGGAAACGTAACTAAAAATTTACCAACAAAGAAAAGCCCAGGTCCTGATGGCTTCACTGCTGAATTCTACAAGACATTTAAAGAAGAACTAATGCCATTACTCTTTAAACTCATCAAGGAAATTGAAAGGGAAGCAAGGCTTCCAAATTCATTCCTGGAAGCAAGTGTAACTTTGATTCCAAAACCAGGGAAAGACCCAACCCAAAAAGAGAATTACAGGCCAATCTCTCTAATGAACATAGATGCAAAAATCCTCAACAAGATACTGGCAAACAGAAAACAGAGGGTCTTCAAGAAGATCATACACCCTGACCAAGTCGGATTTATCCCAGGGATGCAAGGATGGTTCAACATCCGTAAATCAATAAATGTAATACACTATATTAACAAACTCAAGGGCAAAAACCACATGATCATCTCAATAGATGCAGAAAAGTCATTTGACAAAATCCAACACCCATTCATGATAAAAGCCCTACAGAAAATTGGAGTAGAAGGTCTTTAACTCAACCTGATCAAGGCTATCTATGAAAAACCAACAGCCAACATCATACTAAATGTTCAAAACCTGAAAACTTTCATGCTAAAATCAAGAACAAGACAAGGATGCCCACTGTCACCACTTCTATTCAATATAGTTCTGGAAACATTAGCCACAGCAATTAGAAAAGAGAAAGAAATAAAAGGAATAAAGATAGGAAAGGAAGAAATTAAACTCTCATTATTTGCTCATGATATGATACTTTACATATAAGACCAAAAAAACTCAATCAAAAGACTTCTGGACATAATTGACAGATTCAGTAGAGTAGCTGGATATAAGGTCAACACTCAAAAAAAATAGCCTTCTTATACACAAATAGCAGACTCATTGAGAGGGAACTTAGGGAAACAATTCCTTATCTAGGAATCAATCTAACAAAGGAAGCAAAAGACCTCTATGCTGAAAACTACAGCACCCTGAAAAAGGAGATTGAGGAGGATATAAGAAAATGGAAAGACATCCCTTGTTCCTGGGTAGGAAGAATCAGTATAGTGAAAATGGCCATACTTCCAGAACTGCTATGTAGATTTAATGCAATGCCAATTGAAATTCCAACAATATACTTCACAGAGCTAGAGAAAACAATTCAAAAATTCATTTGGAATCAGAAGAGACCTAGAATAGCAAAAGCAATTCTGGGCAACAGAGACATGGCTGGGGGTATCACAATACCCAACTTGAAGCTATACTACAGAGCTACTATGATAAAAACAGCATGGTACTGTCAAAGAAACAGACCCGAGGATCAGTAGAATAGATTAGAAGATGCAAAAATAACTTCAGACATACTCAGCCACCTCATCTTTCACAAAGGAGCCAACCATCCTCATTGGAGGAAAGATGGCCTATTTAATAAATGGTGTTGGAAGAACTGGATTTCAACCTGTCAGAGATTAAAACTAGGCCCATATCTATCACCATGCACTAAACTGAGATCTAAGTGGATTAAAGATCTAAATATTAATACAGAAACACTAAACTTGCTGGAAGATAAGTTAGGTAGAACTCTTGAAGATATTGGGATAGGAAAAGACTTTATGAACAAAACCTCAATAGCACAGGAACTAGCAGAAAGAATCAACAACTGGGATTTCATCTTATTGTAAAGCTTCTGCACTGCAAGAGAAACCGCCAATAGAGATGAGAGACAACCTACAATGTGGGAAAAATTTTTTAGCAGCTGTAACTCAGACAAAGGGCTACTATCTAGAATATATAAAGAACTGAGAAAAATCAGACCCCCCAAATTCAAAGACCCAATTCCAAAATGGACATCTGAAATGAACAGACATTTCTCAGACAAAGAAGTAAAAGCAGCAAATAAACATATGAAAAAATGTTCAACATCATTGGTCAATCGAGAGATGCAGATGAAAACAATACTGAGATTCCACCTCACCCCACAAAGAATGGCTGCTATCAAGAACTCAACCAATAACAAATGCTAGCAGGGGTGTGGCGAGAAAGGAACCCTTCTCCATTGTTGGTGGGAGTGCAGACTGGTGCAACCACTGTGGAAATCAGTGTGGAGATACCTCAAAGAACTAGGGCTGGAGGTCCCATTTGACCCAGCTATTTCCCTGCTGGGTATTTTCCCAGAAGAATTAAGAGAATCATACTACAGAGATATATGTGTACCCATGTTTATTGTGGCACAATTTGTAATACCTAAAGCTTGGAATCAGCCCAAGTGCCCATCAACTGAAAACTGGATAAAGAAGATGTGGGTTTTTTTTTTTATAAAATGGAGTACTACTCAGCCATAAAGAACCAGAAACTAGGGATATTTATAGCTAAATGGATGCATGTAGAGGCTATACTCTTAAGTGAAATAAATAAGACACACATGTGTAAATACTGAATAGTTTCTCTAGTGTGAGAAACTGAGAGGGTAAATAAGGACTAAAAGGATTAATAAATAATAAATGATACTTTGAAACTGGAAAAGGTCCAAAGAGGTAGGGGTGGGGGGAGGGGAAGGGGAAAGGAAAGAATGGAAAGGAAAAATTATGAGAAAAGAAAAAGAAAAGGAAACAAAGTATGTAAATAGGGAAGGGTGGAGGGGGGTGAAGGGTGCACAGGTAATGGAGAAAAAATAAGAACCAAAATACATCATGTACAGGTACAAGCACCCAAAGATAAATGTAAATGTACTGTACACCTAAAATATACCAATAAAAGAATTAAAGGAAAAAAAAAGACATGGCAGCCTAAGAAATTAAGAAAGAAAGGAAGGGAGGGAGAGAGGGAGGAAAGGAAGAAGGAAGGAAAAGAAGGAAGGAAGAAGGGAAGAAAGGAAGGAGAAAATAATCCACAATCTACAGTATTTTCAGCACTTTACAGAAGAATGACACAACAATTAGTAGTATTAATCAACTTCTACAGAATGCTTAATGTATTTAGCTTTCCATTTAATTTGCCATTTTACTCTCAAAGTAATCTTGTGAAGTGAGGACTATTTTTGAGGAGAAAATTGAGGTCTTGATGCATAAACTGCTCTGTCAATGTCACACACTGGATGTATGCTGAATCTAAATTGTGTTAATTAGGGTTCTCTAAAGGAGAGGAATTGATATAAATAATACTTTTAATTACACAAAGGGATTTATTAGATAGGTTTACAGGGTCAAAAGCAGAAGAGTCCCAATCGCCATCTGACTGATTAGAGGTGAAAGAATCCAAAATGGCCGTCCACGTGCTGGAGAGCCAGAGCATCCAGTAGCAGCTGAAGGTTGAAGGCCTTGAAGCTCACTGCAGTCATGTGCAAGTCTATGTTAGAAAGCTGAAGAGTCTGCACTGGAAGCCTGAAAAGTCTGCTGAGAGTCTGAAGGAAAGTCCAAAGTCAAGGGTGAAGGTTGGAACTCTTCCAAAAACCAGGAAGTTCTTCCTTCTTCCTTCCCTTTTTATTCTTCCCAAGCTACAAGCTTATTTGTGGGTGCCACCCACATGCCAGGTGGGTTGTTTCCCCTTAGTTTTCTGGCCTACATGTCAGTCATTCATAGATACATAGGGAACTCACTAATCTTCTAGGATACTTCCTCAAGTCAACATATCATAATTAATGATCATGTAGGATTTCCCAGATATCTGAGCATCAGAGGTGGCCCATTTACCTGCCATATTGCCATGGTCACCATGGCATATGAGAACAATGGTGCATTCAGATAGTATCTTTTCCCTCTCCATTCCTTCCAGTACATTAGAGAATTTCACTCCAGAGCAAAGAATCAATTACATTCCATATTACTGTGCTGAATTTTTACCTGGTGAGAACTTCCTTTTCCAAAATATAAAAAGTTGGAATCTGAGCACAGCCGCAAAATGATATCTATGTCATCGTCTTAAGAAAATCATGTTGGTCAAATTTCAGCAAACTTTTGGCTCTTTTGGGGAAGAAACTACTCCAGGTTGAATAAATGGGAAGTCTAGTTAACTGGAGCAGTGAACCTTTAAAGTGAGGTGAGTACTCTACTCTGAGCAGCTACTACATGTTATGCACCCAAGGTAGGGTACTATCCACTTCAGCATAAATGTCAACCACCACCAAAGAAAACAGAACTGGTATGGCAGGACTCAGAACTTAGCTGTGTTCATCTTGGGCGGTATTTGAACATGGTCTGTTTGGCTCAGATATGACACCCTTTTGTTCTTGGCCTCATTCCTCCTTATGGTGAAGGAAAATCAAAACAGTGGAAGTCTTGCAAGCTCTGGTCGGACTACATTACCTTAATAGTCTGCTCTGCAACTCTTATCAAAGGTCAACTTTGACAAAAACTCAAAATTAAATTCAGTATTCATGGATGACTAACGCAGAGATCACCTGAAGTCAAGTTTTAAAAACTGTGGTAAGTAATACATAAGATAGTTTAAATGTACAGTTCAGAAGTACTAGGTACCATAACATTGTTGTGCAACTATCTCTTCCACTCATCTCTGGAATTTTCCATCTCCCCTACTTTATATCCATTGTACAATTGCCAGCCCCCACCTCACCTGACCCCAGATAGCTTCTAAACATCTCTGGAAAGTTTTCTCCCTCCTGAATCCATACCCATTAAATATTCCCCAAATTCCCCCTTCTCTCTCAGCCCCAGGTAATATATACTCTATTTTCTAACTCTATGAATTTGAGTATTCTCGGTATCTTCTATAAGTAGAATCATGCAATACTTGTCATTTTTTGTCTGGATAATTTCACTTTGCATTTTGTCTTCCTGCTTCATCCATGTTGAAGCAAGCATCAGAATGTCATTCCTTTTGGAGAGTGAATAATATTCCATTGTATGAACATACCTCATTTTGTTTATCCATTCATGGACACTTGAGTTGCTTCCACTCTTTGGCTATTGTTCCAATATTTTTTTAAGATCATAGACATTTTAAAAGTTTAATTAATACATGTTTGCTATACCTAATGATTACATTTCTCTTTGGGAATTGGTATGTATACGTAACATATCTTAATTCTAATCTTATCGCCTTTCCATCTCTTCCATTCCCCCTCCATCCATCTCTTGACCCCCTTTTTTCAAAAGAGAATTATCTCCCTATTTTCCACTATCTGTCTTTTATTTTATTCTTTATTTATATTTTAAGACAAACTTGATCCAAAATTTTTTGATCATATATGTCAAAGAGAAATTTGGGGCATATTTGACCAATAGTGTTGTTTGTCTTTTACTACACTGTAAACATGTAGGACAATATACACACTGTGAAGCAAATGGAAATGCAACAGGGCTGAAAATGCAATGGAAATTTTACTGTTTTCTTCCTCATTCCCTGGATTGTTTTGCACACATCCAGGGGTGTCTGTGCCCTCCTTTGGAGACCACAGCCAACAATGAGTTATTCATTAATTCCTGTGGAATTTTGAACATTGTTGTGAGGTCAAGTTAAATAACTGGAGATCTGCTTACTTGGATTTTGTTTTGTTGACCATTATAGGATTTTTTTTTTCTAGATTTGGTTTGGAAGTATGCCTTTGAGGGAAATTATGGCAAGAGATAGTTCTAGAAAATTTGTTAAGCATTAAAGGATATGACCACTTCCTAAATAAACCATTATCCCTTTTGTAAAATGTATTCCATGCTTGTCAATAAATTCTGGGTTTCTCTAAATAATTGATATATTCCCATTTTTGGATATGATGTATGATTATGTTTCCCAGTGTGGTGGAGACTAGATTGGTCAGAATTTAATGTCAGCCTCTTTACCATTTGTCCAGACCTCCGGACATTCATGTGCTAAATGTGTACTGCTATGGCTTCTATCCAGATGTCCTTCCAAAGCCTCATGTGCTCACAGGTGTAGCTTTTAAGAGTTGGCTGGATCTAGGCCATGTGATACTGGGATTAAGAGCGTGTAGTACTAAATTAATCCACTGATTGGAATTAGCATAGTTCTGTGTGTAACTGAATGGATTTACTGAAGACAGAACCCCCAGCTTGGGTGTGGATGGCATCACCCAAAGGCTTGTAGCCTGGATGGAATAAAGGGGAAATGCTGACCTGCTGCTGCTACTGCATGCTGCTTCTTGCCTACCCTGCCATGGGACTGTTTCTTCTCTGTGACAGCCCTCCGTCATGCCCTCCTGCCTCCAGCTATGGACTGAAACCTCTACAAACCATGAGCTGAAATAGGCCTTTCCTCCTTTAGCTTGTGAGTGTTGGGTATTTTGTCCCAGCAATGAGAAAAGTAACTAAGATATGCACCTTACTTTATTTTCTTATGAAAATTGTTATAATTTACTGAACTTGTTCCATTAACAGAAAAATTAGGGGGGAACTTTATGTGTCTTATTTCTAATAATCACATAGTGAAGCAAATACAGATGCTCTTCTATTTATGATGAAGTTATAAGTCAATGTTTTTAACTCATCATAAATTGAAAATATATGAAGTTGAAAATATATTTACCACATCTACTGAACACTGCAGCTTAGATACACAGTGAAATGACATGAGCACAGATTATTTTCCCTTATGATCCTATGGCTGACTGAAAGCTGTGGTAGTTGCTGCTATCCAAGACTATGTGAGAACACCATACCCTCAAATCACTATCCCAAGAAAAGGTCAAAACTCAGACGTGAGGTACAGTTTCTACTGGATGTACCTGGGTTTTCATCATTGTACAGCAAAAGCATCACAAGTTGAACTATCATAAGTTGGGGGTCAATCTCCCCATTTATTTGACTTCAAAGCCAGGGTTCTTTTTATGCTTATGTTGTAGATATTGTGTGATGACCTATTTCTATCTCACATCCATTTTAAAAATCAAAGGTTATCAATCAACAAATGAAGAATAAATTTAACAACCTCTAAATTTTAAGTTATATTTCCATATGCAGTATTGTGTGGACTCCCAAAAGAAAAAATTCCTGCAATGTTATTTTAAATCTCTCCTCTGAGAGTTCTACGTTAGCCACAAGAACAGTTGGCTGATAAGGAGGAATAAACTAACTACCTGTTGCCCAAAATCATTTCTTCTTTTTTCCAAAACACTTAGCCTTTCTTTCCCAGCTTCCCTTACAGTAGGTACAACCATGTAACTGAGTACTAGCCAATAGGATGTTCCATACAATCCTCCTGGAACAATGCTCAATATTCCCCCTCCCCTTCCTCCAGGAAGAAGCAGATTATCACCACAATCTTGTTGAGAATGATGGAGCCACAAGGTGGAAGGAGCCTGGGTCTTTCACACCCACTTGGAGGAGACATCTGTGTGGAAGAATGTACCTGTTTTGTTTTACCTGAAAGAGAACCTCATTTATACGCTGAAAAGCATCTGATATGTGGAGTTTTTATTGCAGTGACTAATTTCCTAATCTATGAATTGGAGAATCAATAATATTCCACAGGGTTACTGTAAAGTAGCAAAGTGGGCAACACAAACAAGTATGGTGTCTGGGATCTTGCAGGCATTTCAATAGGTATTGTAATTATTGTGATGATAATTTTGTAAATCAAGTGTTTTCAAACTGTGCAGCTTTCTAAATAATTGTTCATTTTCTAGGAGTTACAGTCTTTCCCCAATATTTCTGGTGTTCAAAATTTACATTTCCTTGTGAATTGTCTATCACAGATTTCTTCCTCTGATCTCGCCCTTACTTCACGCCTTAACCTTCCTTACTTTCCTCGCATCCCACACTTTATTTATTAAGGCCATACTTTCATAGAGCTGATACTGGGTAATGCTGATGACTTCATGACACAGTCCAGGAGTACTTGGTTGGCCTTAAAATCAATTTTTATGAAAATTTCTCAGCTAAGCTCTATCTTGCAGGCTCCCTCTGGACTATCCCTGACATTAGAGCCTACTCTGAAGTCCTACTCAAATCAGAGTCCCTCTCATGTCCCTCAAGGGCCAGGAACAAGGGCCTCAAATCCCTTTGACTAACTTTCAGGGACAAGTCTAGAAAAATCTCAAAAATAATTATAAATCTCTGAAGACAAAAAAAAAAAAATCACCCCAGCCACCACTACCTTCCTCATACTTAGCCTTTCACATGGTTAACTCAATGATATTCTAGTTTGCAGTACTTACATTCGTGTTTCCTCATCCAACTTCAGGGTCACCAGAAAGAGAGTGAATGGACTCCTTATTTATATGTGGATAACAAAAGGTTTGGCCAAAGTGGTTCCTTCTAGAAAATGTGAAAGAAGAACTTGGCTTCCACTTCTACAATTACAAGCAAATTCCATGCACTTTTAGAATTATCCTTCTATTGTGCTTCTGACTTGCCTTCTATTCTTGCAGTTCTCCAGTTCTTTTTGCCTCTGAGCTTTGAAACAAATTGTAAGTCTAAAAAGTCCATTATCAGATGTTAACTGGGCTTTTCATTATTCCCCACGAATGCTGCCTCTCTAAACCATGGCAATTCTATTGTTGCTCAATTATCACAAAGCTCCCTCAGTTTGTCTAGATTTTAGGCATATTCTATGCTTCTACTGGGTTATTTTATTTTTGTAGTTCTGACCTCTATCTGCAGCAGCACTCTCTGATAGAATGTTCTATTAATGAAATTGATCCTAGCTGCATTATCAGATAACTCCAGGTCACACATGGTTACTGAACATTTATGCTGGATTTATTATCTCGCTGGTCACTTCTTTGACTGACACAGTGGGGCTGCAGTACATGTTGCCTGATTAAATGAAAAATGAATGAATGGATATGTGAGTGAGTAAGCAAGACCAGTGGTGATGGAGACAGAACCTTGAAGGATTGTTTCACTTTGCCTCCAGTTGAAACCCTGTGAAAAACATGCAAAAGCTGGCTGGTTAGAGTGGCAGATCTCACCAGCTGTAATCCTTTGGTCTTCAATTATTAGGGGCTGAGAGCAGAAGCAAAGTTGAGACTACATTTTTGGGGCACCTTGACAAGGGGCTTCTTGTAGGAAGTGCAGAGGACTGTGCTTCTTCCTAGGGACTGCCAAAAGCTGCTAGAGAAGGAAAGTTGCAGGAGTCTGGAGTGGGTAGGAAACTCCAAGATGCAACATCTGAACTCACCAGATTTGTCCCTGCTTGGAAACACATGTCGCTCTTAAATCTGGACTATTATTATAAATGCTTACAACACACGGAAGCCAACACAGGAGGCAATGGGGATTTGGAGTGAATCCCATGTACTGCATTATCTAACTGAGTCAGCATTTGAAGAAGAATGAAATGGTAATTATCTTTCTTGAATTTTTTGTAAGCAGATGACTTCCATATACATATGAAGCATCTTGAAAAAGCAAAAGAAGATAAAAATAAAACTGCACTCACTACATGCAGAATGTGGGACTGGTGCATGGGAAGCCTGATTTTTCAGCCTCTTCTTCCTTCCATCCCACCCCATTTGTTACCTCAATGGCCACAGTTTGAAAACTTCTGACCTATGCACTTCAACCCCTACTCTCTTCGATATTCTCCAATCAGTCTCATGATTGATATCTCTTCCCATTTAGCACAGTGCTGAAATTCTACACCTTGTGAAACACCGAACGAAATGCCTTTTGTAATATACATATAACTCATATGTAGAAGCCATTATCTTGCAGAAGAGGAGATGATATTATGCATTAGGAATAACAAAGGAAAACGAACAAAACAGCAAAGGAAAGTAGCAAGTGGTCAGAGTTGCTGGGAAGTTATATATTATTCTTGTATTACCTTTACATGATTTGGGTTTGTGCAGAAGACTTCTAGGCTAAGAATGGGGGATGGCTGCTCAGCATGTCTGGACATGTCTCTAAACGTCTGTCTCTCTTCTCTAGGTTTCTATAATCTTAAATATAATCATAAAATTAAAAAACAGCTAATAAATCAAGTCCACTAAAGAGTATTACTCTGGTACCAGGAAGTGTTCCAAGAACTTCAAGTGT
This sequence comes from Heterocephalus glaber, assembly GCF_053883595.1. Classification (NCBI taxonomy): domain Eukaryota; kingdom Metazoa; phylum Chordata; class Mammalia; order Rodentia; family Bathyergidae; genus Heterocephalus; species Heterocephalus glaber. The sequence goes on along the minus strand of NW_028258325.1, from coordinate 15,159,168 downwards.
TTTAATCAATAATCTCACAGTGACTTATGGGGCATTTGATATTCTCATCTTCAGTTTACAAATAAGAAAAGTGAGTTTCAGAAATTTGCTGGACTTCACAGTCTCAGGTGAGGCAGCTGGGATATATGCTTTGGGTGTGTAATTTCTTACCTGTTCCATAATTCCATTTCTCACCATGGAAATGGGGTTTTGATTTAGTTTCCTTTTTATCAAATATTTTGATTCCTACTATTAGGGACATACAGGATGGAAAAGTATAAATCAACAGCCAGCAGTAGGTTGGGGAGTCAGTTGACAGAAAATTAGCAAGGGAAAGTTTAGCTGTGGGAAGGGGGAAGAGGGATTCTAGATAAAGTGACCTAATAAAAATCTTGTTGGAGTCTGGTCAGACTGATCAGACATGATTAGGAGGATAGTGGAGGATACAGAGCCTAATCAGATATTGGTTGTGTGTGAAGGGGTCCTTGCTAAAGAGGCTTAGCAGACTTCTATATTAAAACTGGATTTTGCAAGGAAGGAGAAGTTTCAGGAATTTGACCAAAATTTGACCAACTCATTGCTATGATGAACAAATGTTTTGAATGCTGACTGCTTGGTGGCCATTGGCCAAGAAGATATCATTGGACATCACAGAACTTGTGTTATAGGACAAAAGAAAGACAAGTAAACTCTCCGTTCTAATCCAACTAATACAATATGACAAGCACTTACAATAAGAGTAACTGACTATTATGAAAGATGACCAATTTCTATTTCCACAGTGACTTGTAAAGTGCTTTTATACATAATACCCTTTCATAGTCACGGAAAATAGCAATGAGGTAGGGAGCGCAAAGATCAACATCCCTGTGAGATGGAGAAAACTTTATTTGACAGAGCTCATTTTATTTTGGAAAGGAAAGAGAATGATTTAGACAATGAGCCAGAGAGACAGAGAGAGAGAGAGAGAGAGAGAGAGAGAGAGACAGAGACAGAGAGACAGAGAGACAGAGAGACAGAGAGACAGAGAGAGACAGAGAGAGAGCACTGAGCCAGGAAGAGAAAGGGCAAGAAATGCTGGCAGAAAGAAGCCAGAGAAATAAACACCACTCCCATAATGCACCCATTTCTTTTAGGTCTACATATGTGAGCCAAAGTGTGCACAAATGGTTTTAACCACAGATTCCCATCCACACAGTGTTCAGTTTTGTTTTTAATTATGGAAGTGTACATGTTCAAGGAACAAAATCTGGAAAATGTATAATGATACAAAACTGTCTCATTTTATTGTTTTTCTTTCTTTTTTTTTTGACTTGTTATAGCTCATAGGATAACTTTGCTTATGTCAGTCTAACTTGGTTTTTACTTCATTTGTTATGAGTATTTCCCCAAATGTCTCACAACCATTTTAACATCTTCTTTCTTCCACAGTAGACATAAGTTTCTATTTGAAGACCTTGGTGTTTGCAAGACCAAACTTCAAGACAATCTCTTTGACTTGAGAGTGTTGCTGGGTACCCCAGTATCTGGTGATTCTAGGCTCTTTCTTTCAAACCCAAAGAACTGGCGGGGACACTGGATGAACAGGTAAATGTAACTTTTATTTAAAGTAAAGGAAGAAGAGAGAAGAGCGAAGAGAAGAGCTAGAAGAGATACATCCTGTAAGTCGGACAGGACATGCAGAAATAGGAGGGGAGCAGGACAAGAAGATGGCAGTGGGAGTGAAGTCTATAGCTGCCACTTTTTACATCCTCCTTGGTGCTGTCTGCCAAAGTTGCTCTGCCCACAATTGACAAGTCACACTTGACAAGTCACACTTGTTCTAGCTCAGGTTACATCCTACATCCTGTTTTCAGCCAACCTGTAATGCCTTAATCTCCTGCCTCCTATCCATCCTAACAGAAATCAATCAAGACTTGTCTCAGGTAAATAACTCACCTATGGTAATAGAAAGTTAACAGAAGAGAAAAAAATAAGCTCAACTTGCTTCTGCAAGATGCTAAAAAACCTGGCTATGGGATGGGGCTGGGGATTTAGTTCAGTGGCGCCATGCCTGCCTCACGAGCACAAGGTCCTGAGTTTGATCCCTGGTACCAAAAAAACAAACCAAAACAAACCAAAACAAAACAGCCCCAGCGGGGGTCTAGGCTAGAAACCTAGCTATGAAAATGTCCACCCATGATTCACATCCAGATAGTCTAAAACAAAATCTGTATCACAAAACACATAGCTATTTCCAGTCCTATTTGCCAAGACAGCAGAAAAAAGTTTTTCACAATGAACATCTTTTAAAGACAACAAAGAAGATTTTATTCAAGATTACTGCAGTCGAGGTCAAGACTTTTGCAATAGGTGAGAGAGAATGAATTTAACTTGGAATATAGCAGTGATAAGGAGAGATTTACAGGCCTCTGCCAGGGTTGGGATGTGGATGGGAAGTTATTGAGAGAATTTTGTTAAGTAGTAAGAATGGAAGTAAGAGTAGACTGCTGGAGATCAAGTGTGGGGAAGAGGCGCTTGAGTGACTCAAAGTTGGAGGAGATTCTGTGTAAAATGGCTTAGCAGGATTCTATACTAAAATAGTCTCAAGGCGTCAAGGACCAGGCCTAGATAAGAACATGGCTTGCAGGTGTTTGAATAGAGTTTAGTCAGGGAAGGAGTCCTTGCCATGGGCACTGTTGTGAGGTTGGTGGCAACAGATCTTAATGTTGCCCATGGATGCCCGTTGGCTCTCTCCATCAGGGGCTGTGAGTTTCCCCCCTTTTTCTACATCCCTTCTTCTTGTAACCTAAGTAGTCTGCAGCCTGGAGCCACCACTTCCTTTAGCATCTGTTTTCTTTGTCCTTGGTTTGGTTCAGGGCCAGGGAGAAGAGGAAGGAGAGCGGGGTTGTGAATAGCTCATGGTGGCAGGGGAAGCGGAGGATTAGTTGGGAATCTACTCACATGATTTTTTTCTCCTAGGAAAATACATCTTTAGTTCCAAATTAAAGGAATTTACAGAATTAAAAGCTGGCTTCAAACCCCTGGGATATCTCCTTAATGAAAATACAGAATCTGTGAAGTGATTCTGCAGAAATTTTCTCTGAATAAAGTGTTATCACGTTTGCATGCATATTTATATAAATTCATCATCCGGAGAGAGTCCTGCTACTGTCCCTTAGGTCTAGAAATGTTGATTGTGTGGATAATGGTAAAAATCTGTACCCTGGACTCATTTGGGGATCATTATCATGACTTTAAAATTCAAGATGTATCATTTTCCTAGAAAAGGCAGCCAGAGCATAGACACCAAGTCTTTGGGTGATTAATGACTAGAATCCCTTAAGGGTGAGTTGTGGAAGAGCCAGACGAGATGGAATTAAAATGTTGTGTGTTACTTAGCAATTCCTCAGATGACTCTCTGCAACTTTGTTATTTATTGCGTCCTTTTGAAATTCAGTTACATTTGCAAATATCTGGGAATTTAGTGAGAAACTTGACTGAGGTAGGGTTTTTATTTCTTTATTTTTCCAAATGGTGATTGCCTTCAAGATTAAAAGGTCCCTACTTCCATGAATCTGTTTCAACAGAAAAATACAAATACTAACACTTAAACCATAAGTATAAGAATGAATAAAGTAACGTAAGTGAACCTCCTAGTGCAAAGATTAACACAAAATATGCTCATAATGATAAGGAATTTGGTGTTTTGGCCATTTGGTGTTTTAGTCTCCTCAGAATCCTATTCCTGTGATTCTCAGAACAATACATCTAATTGTGTCTGGAGTCTTATTCTTTCCTCACCCTGGGTCTGTAGTTCAGATGGTACCAAGAAGGTTATACCATAGCAAACAGAAATCATAATAATTATGTGTCAAACTTTACCCCATGGAAGACATTGTTTTAATTACATTTTGCACAGCCATCCACGCACCGGTGGACAAGAAAATTACAAAAGGATGCAAAGCACAATGTCTTAGAGGACAGCAAAGCCTAGGCTTTCACCTGTTACCCATTGCATCCCATGGGCCGGAACTTAGTCACAAGGACACACAAACCATCCAGAGTGGTTGGAAAATTGTGATGACGCTAGACACAGGCCTCCTTTATGGGTGAAGCAGAGTATAGATTTCAATAGGCACTAGGAGTCACTAGTATTAGAAGAAAAATAAGTAATAAAGGTAGGTACTTATTGAATCCATTCTACAGGATGAGGAAATAGACCTAGAGAGATTACTTTACCATAAGGGATACTGTTGGTGCCCAGTCAATGGACCTGTATACACCTCTTACTTGGTGTCTCTGCCTAGGAATAGGGCTGGCTGTCCTGTGCTGTTAATGGTTCCAGAGCAAGCCTCGATCATTGAAGGCAAGAACTGTGGATACATTACTCGGTATTCTTGAACCTCCCACGGCACCATTCTGTGATACGTTCCAAGGGATCCCAGAGATGAGCCTCTATTTACCACACTGGAAAACTGCTAGTGAAACCTTTATACCCTTTTTCTTTCATTCCTTCTCTGATTTCCCTCCTACATTTTATGGGATCACCTCCTAAATAAACGGCTTGCATACAATTCCTGCCTTAGGTTCTGGGTTTGGGCATCAATACTAATGTGTAACGTAGCTAGTAAATGGAAAAAATCATAACTTGGACTTGGCTGGCTACATCCACTCTGCTCTCCTAACCACTTAGCAAAACTTGCCCTCCTGAGGGAGAGCACTGTGTCTCCCTCACCATCTGCTCTGTCAATTGCGGCACTGTGTCTGATGCTCAGGGGCGGGAGAGGAAGAGGGGATGGTTCAGCCTGGGATGTAGACTTTCTGTGCAACAGCCTTGGTGATGGTTACTTCACATGCTTTTACTCATTTACTCCTCCTGGACCCACAGGCTGAGCTGAACTGTGTGGGGTCAGCTTAACTCATCTCTTTGGATCCCCAGAATTCAGCACAGCGACAACAGCTAAAAAGAAGCATGTGTTGACAAGGCATTAAATATGATAGCTATGGAGCATTCGTTGTCGTCTTGACATTATGTTGAGCGATGTGCGCAGAATACCTGAGTGTTTCAGCACAGTAACACAGTATCATGAGGTAGACCGTAAGCACTGGCTTTCAGATGAGACTGGGGATCAGAGAGCCTAAATGACAGAGGCAAGACCACTCAGCTAATTGGAGATAGGACTTGGATTTGAAAACAGAACTGTTTATCTCCACTACAATACAGCAAACAGAGTATTAATTACTTGGCAAGGATTTGCTAAATGTTTTCCAGGTATAACTCATTCTGTTTTTATAACAATCCCAGTGGCCTAAGTATCATAAGTGTGCCCAATTTTCTGTTGTGCTAACATACTATCTCACTTTATTGACATTGAGCTGAATTATCTTCTCACTTAGACGACTGATTCATACTATCTTCTAATGTCCCTTGTTCCCATTGAGAAGTATGCTGTCAATAAAAGTGTAACTAATAACATATTTTGTAGGCAATCTTTTAGCGCCTTTTAGGATCTTATTGTTTTGGGGATTTTATAATTTGATTATAATTATGAAGTTAATTTCTACTTATTTATCTTGCTTAAGATTTCCTTTATTTCCTGAAGCAAAGGAATCGCATTTTGGATCATACTGGGAAATTTTTAACTATTTTCACTTTTAATATTTTAATATTTTCTCTCTAAAACTTAATTGACCCCTCCCTGCCCCAGAAAGCACCTCATCCTATCATCCACTTATCATTTTTTTCTTCTTAAAAAATTACATCTCTTTATCTCTTTCTATTGCATTTCTGGTTACTCTTTAAATGTAGTTTCTGATTCATGAACTCTCTTTCAGTTGTATCTATTATGAAAGTCTGGTAGTTTTAGTTTTTATATTTCTTTGATTCTTTTTAAACTGTCTGGTATTGTTCCTGTTTCATATGTTAGTTTTCTCTTTGTCCTTAAATATTTTAGATGTACTTTTTCATATTGTATGTATGATAAATTCCAATATATGGATACTATGTAATTCTTTTTTTTTTTTTTTTTTTTGGTACCAGAGATCAAACTCAGGTCCTTGCACTTGAGTGCAGGAGGCAGAACCACTTAGCTAAATCCCTGGCCCTGATACCATTTAATTCTTTGGAGTCTTATTCCTGTTCACCTTACTTACTCATGGTGGATTATTATTTCAGTGTTTTGTATTATGCAATTTTGGATTTTCAGTGAAGGTTTAAGTTCTCCTCTAGAGAATATTTCTGTTTGTTTCTGCCAGGTACCCTGAGAAATATCAATTTTGGATCACATTAAATCAATTAGGATCATATTAAATCAATTTATTGATTAAATCAAATTTAAAGTTCAAAGGAGGACAGATTTGTTATGAATTTTTCCAGCAGCTTCTTTAGTTCCTCTACTTTCTTACATACTTGACTATGAATTTAAAAGGCTAATTGTAATGTTTTTCTCTTGTACCTAAGTGTTACGTGGCATGTAGAGCTGGAAAGATATTTTATGACATATTTCTTGAAGGATCACTGAATTAAACTTCCTGTTCAGTGTACCAATTCTCCACCCCATTTTCAAGGCACTGAATGGATCTGCCAGTGGTTTCTGACTGCATTTCCAGACTGCATTTACTTAGGAGCAGTAACCAGGTGTATGGATAAAAATGTAGGATTGGATGAGGTCAACAGCACAACAGCAGCCCTCTAATTATCAGGCAATTTTATTTGGGAAATGTAGTCACCCTCTATCCTGAGAAGCATGGCCAGGGACGTGACTGTCTGTTTTGTGTGGCACAGGAAGCAGGCAAGCCGGATGGGGGGCCTGCAGAGGACCTCTGCCTTCCCCCAAACCGCAGCCATCTATGACATGCTTTTCTTCGCAGTGCCAAAAGGGCACAATGGCTTGGATCCCCTTCCCCATCATTCCTGCCATTCTGAAAACCACATCATCCAGGAAATCTCTCTTAACTGCCTTTGACCTTACTGACTACATCACTCCCTCCCTTTTCTCTGCTACTGCTAATTATTATACTTATCACACTGTGCTATTCTTAACTTCCTAAATACCTGTCTCCCTTCCCAAATTAGCTTGATGACTGGTGATCTACCATGTTCCTTTATATTTACTTAATGCCTAGTAAGGGTCCTTGAGATATTTTTCATCAATAACTTCATCAAACACAAATCTATTCACTTAATTTTTACTGAGTACTAGCCTGAACCAGACATGCTACTCCAGGGCTACAGAAGTAAGACCTAGTGGCTGGAAGTTTCTGTTGATTGGAAGACAGTTCTTTTTCTATCTTCAACAGCTCTTTGTCCATGTTGCTTTTATAGTACTTAACACATTTTGTGGGGCAGCTTTTTGACCAGGTGTTTATCTCTCCAACATGATTGTTAGTTCTTCTAAGATAGAGAATGACAGCTTATCTTTTATCTCAATTATCTAGCCAAAAAACTCAGCAAACCATGTATGGGCAGTGGGTCAAATTTGCTTTGTGGCCAGTTTTTGGATGATTCATGAGCTAAGAATGGTTTCTATATTTTTACATGTTTGGAGAAAATCAAAAGATTTCATGATACACAAAAATGAAAATTATATGAAATGTAAATTTCAGTGCCTGTAAATAATGTTTTATTAAAATGTAGTCTATCCTTCATTTATAGATTATCTATGACTATGATTTATACATTAAGAATGGCAGAGTTGAGTGGTTCCAAAAGAGATCATGGGGACACCAAAGCTAAAAACATTTGCTATCAATATTCAGCAAAAAAAAAAATTATATGCCCCTGATCTAGGACACTTACCTTTTGGAACAAATTATGCTGGGAGTGACTCTAGGATCACTAGAGTCTGGGCTATGAGAAGAAAAGAAGAGGAAATGCCTTGCATTACTAAGGTAAATAAACTTCACAGTGGTACTAACATAATCCTGTAATCCAGCCCCTTCAGCTAGGCTTCCCTATTGTTTCTACCAGCTCCCAGTGACACCATCAAATTATGAGCTCATTAATGGATTAATCCACTCATTGACATTAGAAGCTTGATGATCCAGTCACTTCCCAGAAAACCTATCTGCTGGCAACCAAGCCTTCAATTCATGAGCTTAGGGGGACATTTCAAATCCAAACCATAATATTCTGTCACCATCTCCAAATAATTTCAGAGATGAAGTTATTACAAATGACTTCTTCACAGGAGAGAAAAATGACTCTAAAGGATAGACAGGAAAGGAAGGGTTGCTGATGGGGAGGATGAGGGCAAGACTGTTGAAGAGTGAGACAGGAGCTGGCTTTAGGAAGGAAGCTGATGTGTTTGGTAACTCTTTGAAAATATGAATCTCAGGGTAGTGATTAGCCCTTTTGTTATCACTCAAATTCCCTTTCCAAAAATAGTCAATGACTTCATATTTGATTTTGAGAAAAATGTCCAGTTCTTTCCCTAACAAAGCCTTTTAGCCTCACTATATCTCTTCTGTTGCTCAAACATAATTTCCTTACCACAGGACTCTGCTGGTGAATCCTCCTTTCTGCGATGCTCTTCTTCATAGAGCTCCTCGTCCCCTGTTAGGTCTCAGCTCACACATTCTTCCACACTGAAGCTTTCTCTGACCCTCTTAGAGCAAACCAGTCCCTTCCTATTATTGTTTTCTATCTCTATCACCCTCCCAGAATTTATCACCATTTTGAACTGTATGATTATTTGTTGGTTTACCTAATATTTTGGCTTCCCCAATTGGGAGTTCCACAAGAATAGAGGTCAATTTTCTTTTTTTCTCCCCTGTATTTTAAACCCTGAACCAAGCATATTCAGTTATTTAAAATTTGCCAAGCAATTATGTACTTGGGAGTGTCCATAACTTTGTGGATGAAAAGATTAGATATTGAGTAGCATGCCATCTATTAAGGAAGTAATACTGAGTAGTTAAGAGCAGTGCTGAGCAGTTAAGAGCAGTAAAAGGATTCAGCTGGAGTAGTAATATTATGGAGCTACATGTTACATGTAATGGTATGGAGCTACATGTTATAAGGAAGATACTAAACGCAGTTTTCTTTATAGTTTGGTCCTGGTTTAGTCACTACTTAGTGCTTTCTTTGACATTTTCTATGCAAACAGCTAAATCCTGTCTTAGACACTGTTTATTGTAGTCAGGCCCCAAGATGGCTCCAGTAACTCTCACCTTTGATACTCATATCCTCATGTAGTCTCCTTTTCAGTTGAATCATAGTTGAACCTGCAGCTACAGAATACTGCGGGGGGAATCAGGAAGAAGTTTTTTTTTTTGTTTTTTTTTTTTTTGGTACCGGGGATCGAACTTGGGTCCTTGAGCTTGTGCAGCAGGCAGTGAAACCACTGAGCTAAATTCCCGGCCCAAGGTAGAAGTTTTAATGATAAATCAATGAAAGGAAGGGTCTACAGTGAGGTCTTTGATTGCTGACTCTGGAAGAAGCAAAGTACAGTGCAATGGGGAAATCCAAGAAGCTCTGTGAGAGGCCTCCATGGAGAACAGAGGCCTTGGTCCTTACTAAGCCCCAGACAGACTGGTAATCTAGCTCTGCAAAATTCTGACCAAAAGATACTTTGAAAGATAAAAATGTTAATTTTCAACACCTCTTATGTTCTGGGGTCATTTGTTATACAACAACTGATAACTAAAACACTGCTCCTTCTTGGACTATCTGGATGACCAGAGCAATACGTATATTGCCTCTTTCCCATCCTTTCTCATTTCTTGTTTTTCTCTGTGGCTGACATAAAGTAGTCATAGCAGAGAGAACTTGATTCCTGTCGGTGGTAGTTACAATGTAGTAACCCCTTGATTGGCTTTGGGATACACCTAGGCTATTGATAGGGCACAATTCAGCATGTGTCTTAATGGGTTATGAAAGTATGACCTGGGGTCTGTATCTGGTTCCTTACCTCTTCTTCTCTGTCACTTCCTCCATCTCTGTTTCCTGGATGCCATGAACCAAGCCATTTTTGGTCTGCCATGTCCTTCTACCATGACATTTCTCTCTCAAAGCCAGTTTACCATGGACTGAATTCCCTGAAACCATTAGCCAAATTCAATTGCTCCTTTAAATCATATAGGTGTTTGAAATTGTGTCCTAGAAATAAGAAAGCTGATTAATACACTCTCTTTCCTCTGATGAGAGATAACAAGTGTTATGGATTGTTTTTTGTTCTCAAAATTTATAAATTTGTATTGGCCCTAATCCTTGAGTGAAACAAGCACGTAAGTGATAGCATTTAGAGAAGAGGCCTTTGGCAGGGTGTTAGGGTTATATTAGGTCAGGAGATTGGGGTCACAGTGATGGATGAGTGGCCATGTGAGAAGAAGAAGAGAGATACATCATTTTCCAATTGGCTGTCTTAGTTCAAACAGCAGTAACCAAGAATCACAGACTACATATCTTTGAAACAGAAGTTCATTTCTCACAGTTTTGGAGATTGTAAGTGTAAAATGCTTGGATTCTGGTGAGAAACTCTTTCCAGGTAGCAGTCTACCAACTTCTTGCATCCAAAAATGTTGGAAAAGAGTACAAGAGAGCTCTCTGAGGTACCCTTTGTAAAGATGTTAATCCTCCCGATGAAGGATCTGCTTTCCTAACCTAATCACCTCCCATTGCTTTACCTCCTAATCACATGGGAGATTAGCAGTTCATCATGTGAGTTATGGGAGGACAAAAACATTTCATCTGTAAGGCTGTGTGAGGACAAGGGGACAGGTGAGCTCCTGCAAGTCAGAAAGAAGACTCACCAGAAACCAAACCAGCCAGCACCTTGATCCTGGGCTTTACAGTCTCCAAAATTATGACAAATACATTTCTGTCCCTTAGGCCATCCAGTTCATAGTTTTTGTTGCAGCAACCTGAGATAAGATACCAGATAATTTCTTTCTTGCTCTTAGAAGAGTGAGTAACCATGAATCACAGGAAGCTTTTGATGCTGTCAAGGTGAGGACTTTTTTGGGGAGATAAACTTCTACTATCAGTGAGAAGATATAACAATCTCTTTTTATGTTTCAGAGCCTAAGTATGAAGACTGCAGGACCTTGAAGGAAGGCTAATGAAAGGGTAAGTAGGGGAGTGCGAGTATGTAAGACAGCAGTCTGGATCTCTAGTTAAGGGATACCTGTAAGCCCTGTAGCTAAGGTAAAAGAAAGTGGCGAAAGAACTTTCTGGAAGTTTCTGGAGCACTAGCAACATGAAGCCGAGGCTGCAATGACTGGCTTATCAAAGCAGGCTGTCCTTTGGTACTGCACAGATTTTCCTGTGAGGTGAAAGTCTGTACTTCCTAAACTTCAAAGGGGCATTTTATTACTCTGTTGTGTTCTTCTGATTTGGACACAAGAGGATTTCAGTTTGTGTTTACCAGGAAGGAGACACTTCTGGAATAGAGTGCTAGGATCACCATCTTTGGATGGAATAAAGTGGGCCTGGGCAAAAGGGAAAGGGAAATGTTGTGCTGTGACACTGCCTTCAGAAAAGGCTTCCTAACAGGGAACATTGAAGCTGGTGTGACCCTGTATACATGGCCCGTACTGGAAAGAAGGAATCAGGTATTTATATCTTCACATCATGTGGTCATTGCATGAAGTCTGCCCTGACCTTGTGCTAGATGTTTCTGTTTGTCCAAGCAATGCCTGAAAGCCAAGGGCTGTCCACTGGGAATGTGGCAGCTGCCAGGATGTCTTCTCGTCCTTCAGTGCTTCTGCACGTATTTCCTATGTTCCCATGAGGCTGACTAGGACATGCTGATATATCCAGAGGACTGGGGTAGTAATATTTCCATTGCATTGCAACATGAAAGTAAGATCCAAGATTAGATGAGGAAAGAAGCTTGGAAAATAACCCACTGATGTTCTCAGTGCGACAATATCCTTCCAGATGGATATTTTCCTGTGATGGAACCAATGGTTTGATGCCATATTATTCTATTATAGTCATCTGAAATTGGCTTTCTGTGCATTGGCAGCCTGCTTTTCAAAGGAACAGGATTCAACCAAAAAAGATGACAGTACACAAAGCAGCAATTATTATCTCATTAAACTTGGATTTCAACCAATTCCTTGGATAACTTGATTTTTGCCTTTATTCTTATATATTTATTCCCGTGTGCGTGTGTGTGTGTGTGTGTGTGTGTGTGTGTGTGTGTGTGTGTGTGGCAGGGCCACACATCAATACTTGAAAGACTAGCTCAAGATTTGACTAAGTTGAACCACTGGACCCTGTCCCCCTGTCCCTTGGTATTCTTGGCTTCTGAGTATCCCAAGTTAGGATGGAAGCAAGGGTGACAATCCTTACATTTGAATTTTTTATTCTCAGAGTGTCTTTCTATTGGCACAATATAGAGGTATTTACGAGAAAGGAAAAACAGGAAAATAAGGTTAAATGAGGAGTCAGATACAAAGATTTTCACTTCATTTTATGAGCTGTTAGACCATCATGCCTTTTTCTTTGCCAAATAAGAGATTTATTTCCTAATCAGACAGGGTATTGTGTGTGCCATTCAGAAATGTGTTCCTGCTCATTTTACAGCTCCAAAAAGGAGTTGACAGGCATCAGAAGAGAAGAATTGTAGCTAAAGCAGGAATAATAGGAAGAAAAAAATCAATGTGGAGATGTAATTGAAAGTAAGAACTGCTGGTGGAGGTAACTGAATGGTAATATTGTGAACAGAGACCAAACAAGACCAAGCAACTGCAAGATTGGCAATTCACCGATGTGCATGTCTCTCCCTTCTGTGATAATGTGAGCCTCTCAGATTGTGGATAAGACATTATCAGACACGCTCATTCAAATAGAAGTCCCTCTCAAGGTTTTTCTCCACATCTTTTTGTTTTGTTTTGTGTTTCTTCACAAAGAATGGCTTGTGACCTGGAATGAATCCAAGGATGTGACTTTACAACTGTTATAACTGGACTAGGGCATGTTCAATCCTGTCTTTTTGACTGTCTTAGCAACAGAATTCAATTGCTCCAGGTCAACCCATTCAATCATTGTACACCTGACCAGAACAATGCCCGGAAATACTGAAACAACCAGGAAAACTCGTCTTGTCTCTTCAATTGCAGTTACTGGAAGAAAATCATAGTTAAGAGGGCTATTTATTTTCCTTTATAAAATGAGGTATTAAGAATATTTTAATGCACCTTTATTCGAAAGGTGAGTATTATTTGTGGGCATTAAAAAAACCAGAAACAAAATAAGTCTCCTTGAGAAACACTTATTCCTCCTGCATCACCCCATGAGGCCGTTCACCGAGTTTGGCAATCAATTCCAGTGAAATCAATACTGCATTATGATTGGAGTCAAGAGACCTAGATTGTGTGACCTTGGGCAAGTCACTTAATCTGTCTGCCACAATATATGTGAAAAAACTAATGAACAAAAATCTAACCGCTTCATGAAGGGAGAGTAAGATTAATGAGAGCAGGTTTTCTAAACCATTGTCTCTGTGGCTGTTTTTCTCACTCTCTGGTGTTGTGTATGTGGTTTAAAAAAAATTCTCTTTTAAATCCAAATTCAGCCACCCACATATTGACACAAAGACAAAACCCATCCTAAGGGCAAGAGGGAAATGTCTTCACTCAGCAAAATTTTAAATCTCCAAACAATGGTAAGTCTTGTAAGTGCTCTCTCTTTCCCCTTTGTGGGAGGAAAAGGAAGGCAGCCGAGCAGTCCATTTGAAAAAGAGTTCTTGTATACAAATTACTTTTTATTCTGGGTGATTTTGTGGCTTCTTGTTCTCAGGCATCCTATTTCCTCAATCCCACCATATTGGACTCTACTTTTTCCCTCTATTGTTTAACTGGCCCACATAATGTAATTGATGGCATAGATCGGTCTTGCTCTGCCAGCTTGACCTTCAGTATTCTCTCCTGAATATGTATACCTCGAGTGTTTGTTCCACCTCTTACAAGCTGTGACTATAGGTAAGTAAACGAATACTTGACAGTGAATGACAGCTCCAGGATTATATCAGTTTTTTCAGTTGTTTTGATTCTCCTTTTGATATCAGAATTACTAAGAGTCCAGTCTATTAGTCTTAACCCATGACAATACAGTTACTACTTTCAGTTACTACTTTCTTAAAACCGCTGTCTTCTTTTTCTCCATTTGGAGACCACTCATTTTAGAAATGAGCATTGTCCAAAGTCAGGTCTTACTTTTCTGGCCAAGTTTATTCTGCTGCATCTCTAACTTAGCCTTCCCATTTTCCTGGCTTCAACTACCATTTTAATGTAGATAATTCTTTCATCTACAATTCCAGCCTATTATTTGATTTAAAATATCCTTTCCTAGCATTTGTCAATCTAAGAGCACATATTAAAAACTAATTTGAGAAGGGTAAATTGTGAGAGATCGAGAATACCATACTAAAGAGTTTGAGTTTTATCTAACAGTGGGAGTTAAAGATATTTTTCACACGCCCTAGAGGAGAATACTGTTTCCTTTTAACAAGTAGATAATCGGTTGGTAGGCAAAAGGCTGGGGTTTCCCAGGTCAACTTTTGTGATCTGTCAAAGTGTTTCCAAGTAGATGCCATCACCATACTATGAATAAAATGCAGCTTTTCATCAACACCTGTAATGTAGATATTTTCTGCTGGGATTCCAGTTGACATAACTTCCTGAGTCACTGGCCTTAGTTTAAATAAAGAAGAATACGTGAGATTGGCCAGCAATTGTTTCTTTTTACTCAGCTTCATAATTGGCTTTTCAGTTCATGAACATTTCTGTGGGAAGGAAACTGTTCTAGATTTCAGCGCTATTGTGAGTATTCATATTTTCTGTTTTCAGAGGTATTTTATTTGGAAGTGCAGGGGAGCTACATTAACCACAGATAACTAGTTGCTGTTTTAAAATGAAAATCCCTTCTGGTTGTTATTTTTGAAAGGCCACTGCAAATAGATGCTCAAAAGAAAAAAATTTGGACATATGGACTGCACACCGAGTTAAGAATGCCAAGAAGTAGCCACTGTTGGATTACACGCATAAAATGAATATAGGCCTCACTCTGCACACCTGCTTCTTTTGGTTCCTTGACAACATAAGTCTCTCTTTGGGCTTACACACAGGCTGCTCTCTCTGGATAAATGTCTAATCCATCTGTACTTGTATATCCTTCTTTCTGGGTCCTAGATCCCATTTTATCCCTTATGACTAAGCTTAAATGTCACTTCCTCAAGGGCTGTTAAAACCTCACGGTAAAAATTTGATTGAACCTCACAGTGTAAATTGTATCTCATAATTTCCTTCAAGATGCTTCTCACTACCTGAAATTCTATAGTAGTTTGATCAGTGGTGTAATATCTATTACCCACTTTAACTTCAACCCCACCTGCACAAAAAGTACACTCTGAAATGGCATTAGGGATCTCCTTCATCTGAAACCAGATTGAAAGTTAAGCATAGTTTCTTGCACTTGATAGGAGATAGGAAATAAATGTTGTTAAATGACTTGAGAGTACACAGAATAGATTAAGAATGAAAATAGCCTGTGTTTTATGACTTTTATACACATTATGTAAAGCTATACATAAAGCTTCATGTACTTTTTATGGCTTATCTATTTTTACAAACATTGCTTTTGAAATAATGGTCACTACATGAGGCAGATGACACCATAAAGACCAAGATCTCTATGCCCTGAATCAATTTCAAATCTTTTAATCCAGAAGGAATTGCTAGTGACAAAGAAAATCATCCAAAAAAGAAAATTCTCAGAGCAATTCTAAAATGGAGATTTGTCTCTTACTGCCTAAAAATAATTTTAAGAGTGGTGAAAACAAATTCCAAAGAATTAGGTGGCCATTATTTAGTGAGCACATATTTAACCGAACACATGTCAAATCCCCATGGCATTTCCTCACCGAGCCTCACTCATGTGAGAATTGAAGAGTAAAAACAGTGGGATGTTTCATGACTTTATCTTTTCAGATTGCCAATGTACATTATTCCATGTAGTGGTTTTGATTCTGAAATGTGCAAAATTTGTTGTCATAACTTTATTGAATTCTGTTGGAAAAAGCTCTAGAATAGTGAGTTTTCTGTTTAAAGAAATCCTCTAACCAAAGCCTCATAAGGACCTATTTATGACATGAATAATTTACCTTAATTTGTCTCATTTACCAGCAATTATCTGGCCATTGGATTTTCTCAAAGAAAGCCTCAACTGCAGAAGGCCATATCATCACAAGGCAGAAAAATTTCCTAAGGGAATTTCTAAGTCAGCCTAAATCCTAGGGAAACATAATTTCATCTTGTGCCTTTATTAGCAGGAAAGAGAAAGAATGCAGTCAGGAACCTCTAAGAACCCCCTTTTTTCCTAATAAAAGAACTCCCCCCGAAAACAAAAATAATATGGAACCTCTAATCTAGGTTAAACCTACATGGTCAATACAGAAGAATTATTGTGGTGTAGAAATAATCTCCAGGGCATAAAGGACCTTCAGTGGAGAGGGTGATTACTAAAATGCTGCTTGCAATACTAGAGCATAGAGTGTTTGGTCTGAACAGCCTGACATTGAGTCCAGCTCCTTTGTTTCAAGCCTTTGCATGCCAGAGTAGAACAGGGAGCACAGTAATTCCATCAATTTATAGAGATGCACGAGATATTTCATATAAAGCTCTTAGCATAGTACCTTCCATACAATAAGCAATCAATGAACACTGGTCATTAATGCAGCGTGTATCTATAGAAAAAAAATTAAGCCATATTATTTTTCCCCTTTTTTTTCCTAACAAGTGATTAAAAACCTTTGAAGAAAGCAACCAATGGGACTATATGAGTGTTTTATAATTGTTATATAATATTTATGTAACATAAATGAAGGCGTTTTCAACGAGGATGAAGAAATGATCGAATAGCTACATCTGTGAGATGGTGAGTATATTTGTGCGTGATTTCCCTAAAAAGAAAGGAAGAAATCTTATTCTAATGGCAAGTATTAATGACTCAGCCAATTATTTTCTGATCTTAGTGGTTACCAGGTCAGGATGGTCAGGGTCTAAGTGAAAGGAGCAAAAACAAAGTAGAGGAAAAATAATACCCTTAGTTAGATTTTATCTCAGAGATATTATGTGTGTGTGTGAAATTAATTGAATATCTACATTTTTTTTTTCCTAGCCAGGAATAACTCTTTCATGTAGCGATTCAAAAATCCCTAGATTTGACACTATGCTAATTTCAAACCAATTTCAGGCAACAAGGTATTAAGTTGTCGCCCTGGTTCTTTCTGTATCATGTTAACAAATTCTTCAGGATGAGTTTACTGTGCAATTTCTAGGAAAACCAACAAGCTGTTAATGAAGTAAATATCTGTTTAATTTACAAACATCAGTAGTGTAACTGATATCAGTCTGGAGAAAGACAAAGCACACTGAATTATACAAGTATATCTAATTTTCTTTGTAAAAAGTTTTTTTGGGGGTGAGGAGAAACATCTGCATCTTTACAGGGCACCCTGGGATTTTAATAAGGGTAGAGTACCATCCACAATAAATCATTATCAATTCTGCACTGTAATTTAGCAGCAAATATGTTAACGTAGGAACATTAAGGTAACAAAGAAGTTTTATTGTTTGGGAAAAAAAACTTACAAGTTCTGACATGGCAGTCTTCCTTTTTCCCACTCCCGCCCCCCAATAAAGGGGCAGAACCCATGAAGAAAATGTTAATTTGTAAAAGATCTACTCCTAGTGCCGATTGCTACACACCATTTCTTTGCTGTGGGGACAAGCCTCAAGAAGGGCTCTTCTGCCCGTGCAGGGCAGACTCACACACGGAGGTGCCTTTTCTCCTCCTGGACTTCCCATGCCCCCTGCAGGTGTCCTGAATGAGCCAGTAGGTCAGAGATACCAGTGATCAACAAACAGGTCAAGGTCAACAAACAGACCGACATATATTTATCCGGAGATAACACCCTATGTTAGTACTATTGCAAACAAAACATCCTGATTTTTTTTTAAGTTTGAAAAATGTACAAAAATATCAGGATAATTATAAATTAATATATATTAAAGCATCAAGAAACAGCAAAAGAATGGTCTAAAATGTTAAGTACAATGTACTTTGATACAATAAATATTCCTCATGAAACTGAATACTGTATAGGGCTGTTTAGAACTCATAGAAATGAAAATTCATATTATTACTAATTTATCAATAATCTATTGGTTCTTTTATCATTTCCTTTATCATTTATATTACAAAAATTAATACTGGAAAATGGTAGATAATCACTTTTGTGTGCTGCTTCTGCTGACATGCTGACATTTAACAAGAAGGTAAAATATAGCATAGCATTCCACTCCCATTTCCTCTCGAGAATGGAACCCGGATCTTCGAGATACTTTGTATTTTGCATAAGCCTTTCCTCATTCGTTTCCATTATCTGTGAATTCCGGGGTTCCATTCTTTTGCCTGGCAGAAGCACTCACACACGTGTGCTTCGAGTGTCCTCGGGAACCGCATGGGTGTGGATTAGGGACACAGGTTTTATGCTCCGGGCGACTTCACATCAGTGCACAGTAGCTCATCAGTCTCTGGGTCCTGAATGTGGTGCTGCTCATCTTCAGTTTGTTCAAAAGTTGGATCTCCCATTGCAATGGTCCCCTTCGTGGCTCTAACGCTTCCAACTATAGCTTTCTTCACACTTCTCCAGCATAGGGGAAGCTTCAGTTCCAGCATGTCTTTTATTATTGTTTTCCAAATGCAAAAAAAAAGTCTTTATTCGCATAATAAAAATAAGTCTGTTCTGTATTTTACAATATATTTCAAATATTTCCACTATGAAGCATGAATTGGTCCAACTTGGTCAAGAAGTGACCCGTACAAGCCCTGCCAGCACGGAAGCAGCCAGGGACGCGCTTTTAGGAGGCACACCGAGCACAGCCACACTTCACCACCTTCTCGACCTCGTCCACGAAAGAAGACCCGTCCGTGCACTCGAAAGAGTATTTCCGCCGCTTGCTCCTCAGAGGTCCACAGCACTGCCCTCCCGAGCACCCGCCTTTACACTCCAAGCGGGAGAGCTTCTTCGTGGTTTGGCAGGCGGCATAGCCCTGCTGCTTTTGGAAATAATCTCTTATCCGTTCCCCTCGGCAAGAGATTTCTAGAAAAGAACCAAAAAGTACAAGCGTCTTAAGGACAGGCACTGTAAATCATGCAAAATGACCGTGAGTGAATCCACATCTCAATCCAGTGGGCACTCACTGTCTCTGCTTCTCTCCCTTTGTAAACGCAACATTTAGGGTTAGGTTACATAATTTGGACTGGTGGCATAGCCTGCTAGGCTGTAAAGAATGCTTCTTTTGGGCTTTTATTTCCAGCAAAGTGAATGCCCTCTGTGTAGACTATAAATACCATGTGATTGCACTGACAAGAAAATTGGATTCTTAAATCTTTTCCTTTATTGCAAAGAAGGGAAAAAATACACCTCTTCTGTTTTTACCCTACTAACAGCTGGCTTTGTTTACCACGGGGAGTAGTTTCAGAGAGAATGCAATTTAATTTATTAGACCTGGAGTCTAATGTTATCCAATCTGTTACTTAATACAAGTAACATTCCACTAACTTTACAAATACCCTCAGATGAAGTAGTTCAAAAAGGAGACATCTGCTAAAAGCTTCAGCGGGCACGTTTCTCTGGTGAACAAAACAAAGTCTGCGCCAGCTGGAGGCAAGGCACATCCTCACTCTGGAGACAGGGAACAGGGAGAGGTGGGCCAAAGTCAGCCAGCCTTCTTCTCTCCCCCTCACCTGCCTAATTTGCTGGGATAAATCTGTCAATTCTAAGGTCAAGGGTGACTGTGTACAAAAGCCAGAACAGAATTATTAGCTGTATCTTCTCTGGGGCAGGATCTTAATAAATTCTAGCTGTGGATGAGAACAACAGGTAAAGGTAGCAGGTGAGTAAAGGAAACGTGCTTCCATGGAAGGTAAAGAAGAATTCACAGCTAATCAAGCTGTGACAAGCGCTCTCGGGGCCCTGTAAAGTCTTACTGTGGGAGTTTAGGATCTTTCACATCTGGTGCCTTCTTAACACTTGAAAGTACAGCAGCAGCAACTGCAAGTACTACAAAGACTGGGTGTTTTCTCCCGCCACTCCTGCCTCTGTTTCTTTCATCTTTTCTCTTTCGTCAGAGATGGCACGCCCCTCTTGCTGTGCCAGGAGCAGGAGGTGCTCCAGAGTAGGCTGGCTTACCTTGATCGCAGCCGTCCCCAGTGTACCCACTGCTGCATTCACAGTAGGGCTGGCCCAGTCCTGAGAGCCTGCATTTCCCATGCTTGCACTTGATCGTCTGGCAGGGGTTGAACAGATCCTCCTCTTCATCACAGAGGACACCCCCGTGTCCCTCCAGGCACTTACAGCTGTAGGAGAATGCATTGATGGGCAGGCAGGTGCCATGTACGCATCTAGAGGGCGGGCAGAGAGTCACAGGAAAATATGTGCATTCGGCCGAAGAGGTAGATAAAGCCCAGAGGGGTACTGGGCTGGTTTGTTTCCCTCCTTCACTCCCTCTACTTCCCTTTCTACTTTTGCTAGGTTTCACTTTGAGGGTTGAGCTCACGTGCTCAAGGACACCAAACTTACTTATTTCCCATACAAGGGTCATTGGTCCGCTGGTCACAGAGGGGTCCCGTCCATCCTTCTTCACACTCGCAGGTGAAGCCTGACTGTCTGCTGGGCTGGCACATGCCATGGGCACACACCTTCTTGTGGCATGGCTCACAGCCAGGCAGAATGCCTGTCTGCATGGGCACCTTCCGGAAGTCCTGCAGCTCGCTGTTGATGTAAAGGTTCCGGATGCAGCCATGGAAGCTGGTGCCGTTCTGCCCTGGAGCCTGGCGTAGAGATGCCACGTTGTTCTTCCCAGGCATGCCTGGAGAGGGACAGCATGGAACAGGTCAGGCTGTCAAGTGGGTCCTCAGCCATTTGCTACCCAGGAATGTGGATGCTTGGGAACTCAGCCCCACTAAATCAGATATGTGGGTGAGGGCTGGGATGAAGAAGAGAGATGTGGTTTTGGTTTGCTTCTGGAAGAAGTTCCAGGAATTTCTAATAGACAGTTAGAATAAGGAGCCAAGTTCACTGGCGGTCAATATTTAATTTTTAAGTTTCTTTCAAACAAAACTTTCCATAGAAACAGCCATATATAAAGCCTGGAAGCAGAACTACAGTACGTAAAGACAAAGCGATTAGTCTGTCTTCTCTCTATGGCTCTCATTCCAGACACCACACACCCCTTGGGAAGGCCAGAGCTCAACAGAGCACAATCTGTAGCCCCCTAATTCTGCCCCTTAAAGAGGAAGAGCCAGGACTCAGAGAGAGTAGGTGGTGTGTGTGCTCAACATCACCCAGAAAGTTCAGGTTACAATGTGACTGAGGAGAGGAACCTCCCCATTCTTCAAGTCAAGGTTCAGTCCACCGGATCTCAGGGAGTGAGAGCTGGGGTTCAAAGCAACCACTCCCCCTGGTCCCCAGAAATTCCAAATTAGCAAGGAATCCAGTGCACCAGGGGCAACATCCCCAGCTCAGTCAGGGAAGTGAGTGCCTGAAGAGCCCAGCCCTACTTCTTATCAGGACAGCACCTCATCCACATCGTGTACTTTTCTTGCTAAATTGAGAGTGAAAGCTTCATATTCCAAAAAATTGGGACTACAAAAGAAATTCATTCACAAACAGAATATTTTCAATACTGGCATAAATACATTCCACTAGTGACAGCCATCTGGTAACTCTCATCTTGGCAAAACTGAAGAATCTTTCCATGGCCTGAGCCAGACCCTGAAATAGTTCCTGGATGAAGTCCTATGGGAAGCAACCATCCAGGTCCCTGGAGGCCCTTGGAGTGGCTGACTATCCCCTGGTGCTCGTGCCCCAGCTGCGCCTGGACTCTGTGCTACTGGGGTGGGAGACCCAGGCGCTCAGCTCGGGGGGACTTTATGGTTATAGACATTGAAACCACAGCACTCTGGGCCCTGTGTGCTGTTCTCATTCACATCAAAGGAATCATTTGACTCTTTGCAGGCACCAAAGTCAGGCAGATATGTGAACAAAAGCTCCAGGCAAGGGGTCAAGTCTTTAATTTTGTTTTTGAGTGCATCTGGCTGATCATTTCCCTTCTCTGGCGCTTGGGGTTCTCCTCTATATGGTGAGCAGATGGACCAGAGCAATTGTGTCATGCTTGTCACACATAAGGACCACCTGTGGTGTGCATCCACAAGGCAGTTTCCCAGGTCTCTCCCCATCCTGAAGTTCTGATCCCATAGGGTAGAAGACAGGTGCAGAAAACTAAATGCCAAATGCAGCAGAGTTGATTCTGATGCAGGTGGTCCACGGTTACCCTTGGACAAGTGCTGAATTACATATCTTGGCTTTGAAGTTCCAGAAGTACAGCCTTTCAGTACATGTCCATGCGGCCTTGGAAACTGGGTTACTACAGCACAGTCATTTCCAGGAAAGGACAAATGACATGAAATTCTTAACTCTGGGTAAGTCATTCTAACTGAATGATATCCGTCCATGTGGCTTTAGCATCCACATGTTTATGATCACTTCACAGGTTAAAAATGAACTTCTCCCAAAACTATTTTGAATAGCTCATTTTGTTTTGTTTTGTTTTTTTGGTACTGGGGATCAAACTCGGGTCCTTGAGCTTGCAAGGCAGGTGGCGGAACCACTGAGCTAAATCCCTGGCCCTGAATAGCTCATTTTGATGGAAGCATAATGCTCACACGTGCATATGTCAAGACTAAATACAGACTGACAAAGTTCCACTGCAGGGAAAAAGAATTGGTGAATGTGTTCTTTATTGTCCCAAACCACACAGTTATAAAGGTCTAGTTTTGATTACAATAATTTGTAAATGAAAATGTTTTGTACATCATACATATATTGGACTTTCAATAGGACATATACAATCAGGAAATATTCTCAGTATTTGAGTTATTTAAAAATCAAAAATTTTTTTGATGCTGAGGGTTGAATTCAAGGCCTTATGCCTCTTCATGCTTACTAAGCATGTGCATTACCATTGAATTGTACCCCCAGCCAAGAACTATTCTGAGTCAACCTTTTCATGTGCTTGGTTAGGAAACTACATTTTAATTGCTAAATAAAAGTAGATCCATGGTTTTTTTAAAAACCCCTTCCTGTAAGCCATGGGTTATAGAAAAAATTCAATGAATGAACAGATAACTTAGTAGACAGTTCTGAGCCTTTGCAGACTCTACCTGCATCAAAATGACATGAAAGGGACAATGCTGAGATCTTCTGTCTAATGGCAGCACCGGAAAAGATTTGTAATTTATGGCCAGATATCCTTGTCTGTGTCTTACTCCAGCCTAAACCCACAATTAGGTAATAAATGTTCTGGTTTGCATGTTACACAGAAAAACACAAAGATTAAACTGTGATTGTGTTACATGAACACTATATCGTGGGTAGTTAACATCCCAACGTGGGCTGAGCTATACTTCATCCGCGTGCAAAAAGCTCCAGGAGGCAGGGGCCTTGGGCAGGACTCCTTGAGGTGGCCCTATTTTTAAACTGGCCTTGTTTACTACGTTTCTCTGGGCCGACTCAGCCCCGCGTGCCTCTGCAGTGGTGCATTCAAGGTTGTGGTCTCACACTTCCTTGTATTTTAGAAGTCTTAATCACCCCTGAGACCACACCGCTCTCTGAGATGGAAGGCAGAAGGCCCAGTGGCCCCTGGCAGTGAGGCCCAGACAAAGGTTGTTTCTTTCTTTCAGGCCTGGGTAGACAGAGGTACCCTTTGGATTCTTCCAGGCTTTCCACCCTCAGAAGCATTAGCATTCTCCATTTGGTGTTTAAAACTATTGTTTTTTCCATTTTGAAAAATATTCTGACTCAAGGAATCTCATCCTGTATTTAATTATTATTTTTCTTTTGTACCACATTCTAAAGGGGTTTTAAAGTAAAATTGTTTCTTATGAAAGCATTATAACATCAAGTGAAGCACAAGTCAAGAAATAAACAACTAAAAGCCACATAACTTAGATTGCTTTGCTTTCTGCTGTTTGTTAAGAGGTGAGTGGCAGCAGGTGGCTCTGGAGTCAGACAGACCTGGACTTAAATAAAGTATCTACCACTACCATAGATAGCCTTGAGAACTCAGACAAGTGTTATAAAGTCCCCGAGGCAGTTCCCTAGGGATGGCAAAACAGAGAAAGTACTACTTACTTCCTAAGATCCCCCAGGATTAAGATCGTAAAAGAGGTATCACGTTGGTCACAGAGCATGTGCTCAATAAATATAATCCCTTTTCTTTCAAATCATATTTGGGATTGTTTCACCTATCCCAAAGCAACCCTATTAACTGGAGTACATGGAAAACTGGAGAGGTTTTTTTAAAAAAAATTTTTAATGAGTTTCATAGTCATGATTCCCATGGAGCAATTAGATAAGCCAATTTGCTGAGTTGCCTCATTATGCAACTTCGATCACAATGCACTACGTATTGTTACTGGAAGATGCACCTGCATTCTTTACTTTCCTGGAGACATTTGTTCTTTTCTTTGTATCCTTTATGTGTCCATTATCTTAGTTCCTAACTTATGATAGGTGTTCCATTCATATTTATAGGAAACCTTGAGCTCTTTCTAAAAATTCCGAATATCAAAGTGTTATAGTTTTCTAGTATTGAAATTATTGAAAATAGAAGCATTCCAGTCTTAGAGGACAATTCCAAGGAATGGCTTCAAGGAAGGCTTTATGGGAAATAAGGTAATGGTGTAGCACTCTAAAGTTATTATTGTGCAAGGAATGAAGTGAATTTTATGAAAATAGCTGTCTTGATGAAGAAATCAAGTGCATTGAGAGCTTTAGCTTACTTATCTATAAAATGAATTAATTTCATCAACAATGTAATTTAACAACATATATCTCAATTTAACATCACCTGCTTTCCTATTCCTTTTCCTCAATTTTGAAATGCTTTTTCTAGTTTGTACTTGCTCCTCCAGATAGAGGCAAGAGTGGGCATTCCCTCCTTTGTAGGTCTTTTCTCCTGGGATCCTTAAAAACTTTCCTCAAACTTATTTCCCTCATCTGCTTACTCATCTTCCTTCTCTTTGCTCAAAAATAAAGCCAAGATCTTCATTCCATCATTTCCGGCCCTAACCTCCCTTCCCCATCTCCTCTATTGTTCATTAACCTTACGGACTTTGCTAAGCAAATCTCCTTTCTAGTCCAATGCAGTCTGTACATTTAAAGTCTCTTATTAATCATTTGAAATTCATTGATGGTCATCCTATCATCTTCATGAATGAGCAGCTGGTGGTGCAGGAACGCCAGCAAAATAACATCTGAGAGAGGTAGTAGGGTTTGCTTCCTTCAGGGAGCTGGGGTGTGGTCACCCACTGCCCCATTTGCATTAGCTTGTTTCATAATTTTATTCGTTGTCTGGTTTGACCACTAACAAATTTTCTTCTTCAACAGACCAAATAAATATGAAATTAAGTGATATGATGAGTAAATCAGCTAGCATGTGCTAGACACAAAGGAAATACTAACTGAGCTTCTCTATCCCAATGACACATCTAGTTTGACCCAGAGTTAGGATTACAAAATATTCCCATAACACCTACCTGGCACTCTCTCTGTTCTGCTCCTGCTGCCCATCTTTCTCTGATGGGTCACTCTTGGTCAATGACAATGACACCAGCCATCAATAAATGTAGCATTATTCTATGATGAGAATCACCACAGGGTTTCGGAGTCTATTGAATTTAGAAGAAAGCTTACCTCCTACGTAAAGTGGGGAGTCGAAACTCAGGGTGGACTGCTTTGACAAGTTGGTGATGATTTTGGGGCTTCCTCCATCCACAGAGAGGGACAGGCTCTGATCCAAGGCAAGCAGCTCCACAATGTGGAAGTTTCCATCATTGATTGTCTCCACACTAAAATGGAAGTGCAACTTAGCTGGCCCTTTGATTTTCTTTTTTATTAAAGTGCAACTACAATAAACCCTGCTTAGGAAAAGACATTCAGAGCTAATATTAAGGAAGTTGATTTTGGGGGGCTTCCTTAAAATTAAAAATTTAAATTTTTAAAGTTTGTATTAGTGCATGTTTGCAGTACATAATGATTAGAGTCACTGTGGAGAGTTGGCATGTCTATGTAGCATTCCTTAATTGTTTTTGCTCTCCCAAGTTAATCTTTTTAAAGTATATGTTCAAGGAGATATCAATCCAAGTTATCAGGAACTAGACATAAAAGCAGTTCTGCCACTGAGAGAACTGGAATGAGTAGATTTATTTATTATCTAGCCACATTCTCTAAATTACAAAGGGTAACATCCATTCGCTTCTAAGTGCCACAAAAGTTCCGCTTGATAAGATACTGTCACTCCAATAGTAGTAGAAAGACCTAGAACTTATATCAGTGCCAAATGTACTCTAGTGACACTGACAGTAGGGGATTGGTGGAGGGGATTTACAGCTCTCTCAATAGTGTATGTTGGGATTTATCAGAATCAAGCATACACACCAATACAGGAAGGACTGAACTGATAGGATCTTTGTACTTGTAAAAACTAGTTAATTGATAATATACCTTTAATTACTGTACAATTTTCAGAGGGGTACCCATCAAGTGACATTACAGAGAAAAAGTCTTTGCTCAGTGTAAAGATGGGAATAACAGGTTAAAGAAAATGCTTACCAGAGTCTTATCCAAGGAGTCAAGCAATGACAAATGTTAACCCAGTCTTTTTCTATAACTTTAAAGGGCAATGTCTATCAGTTATTACTACTGCCCTCTAAAAATTTTGAGAGGGCTTACAAAAGTCATAAAATAGATAAAATTATAAAACTTAAGAAATCGAAGTGAAGATAAAATAAAGATGGAAAGTAAGATTAAATTTGGTGCAACTTCTAAATAGGTGCTATATGGTTTTAAATTATAGTTACAAATCTAACTCTGGTGTTACTATAGACAAAGAAGATCACAGGGGCAAGGAAGAAAATGGAACCAATAACAGTGCAGTGTCAAGAATATACTCACTTTCCCTACACTGGCAGAAGATGGCAGAATGGAAATTGAGGTCAAAAAATAGATTGTGAACACTAAAGATCTAACATACTGGGATATTCTCTGGAGAGACTGAAAAGAGGTTCCAAATGGATGTGTGGGAGCACACAGGTGAGAGATTAGACCGAAATGTGAATCATTAATAGTCCCTATGCAAGATGATTGCTTAAACTTCCAGGCACTAACATTTGAATGTGCAAAAAGGTCAAACCTGGAAAAATGACAGAACAATGTATAACCATTTTTGCAGTTCTTACCACGACAGTCTAGTCATGTTCTACTGTTTGCTGACTAAAAATAAAAGGTTTTTTGATTTGAGGACATTTCTATAGAGATGGAAAAGCACCGAAAGTTATTTTGCTTTAGATGGTTAAATGAGTTCATATGTGCAGGGATCTTTAATAACCCATCACAGACGTCTATTTTTAAAAAACAAGTATTAGAAATAACAATGATTTTTCTTCTATATATTTAATTATCCTACCACTAAAACCATTAAACCTGGACTAAGAGGAAACAATCGGCTAAGATGTTATTTACTAAATAACATTGCATATCAACTGTTATTGGTTGTCTTTTTTTTTTTTTTTTTTTTTTTCTTTTGTGGTACCGGGGATTGAACTCTGTACCTTGCACTTGCGAGTCAGGCAGCAGCACCACTGAGCTAAATCCCCAACCAACTGTTATTGATCTTAAATAGGATTCTCTTCTAAAAAGACACTGAGTTGTGTTACAGGCTGGCTGTTAATCATTGAGATTCTGGAGTCAGAAAAATCTGGATCTGAGTTCTGGTTCCTGCATTTATCAAATACTTGACCTCTGACAAGATACTTGACTACTAATGCACTTCAATTTCTCCTTTATTAAATCCTAATAAATGTTTCTCCCCTTTATGGCTAATTTGAAAACTATATGAAATAATTTTTAAAAATTCATAGCATAGTCAACTTTAAGGGTAGATGTCAGTCACCTTCACCAGCATATAAATAAACAATTCAATAGAATTTTAGACTCTTTTTCTGGGAAAAATTAAATTCAAATTTTTGTAAAAGCATTAATTATAAGATAATGCTAAAGACTTAAAGAAATAAAATATCTTCTTTGGGGTATGACTTGTTAAAGTTACTAAAAGTTTTAAAGTAAAGCATTAAATAGAGATGTACATAAAGGGAGTAGAAACCAATTTCTTTTTTCTTTGTGGTAACATACAACATTTAATGGTTTTATATGGATGCTCTATAAACACTGATCTTCATTAGATTATAAATATTAATAATGAGGCATCCCTTTTGTCTTTTAAAATCACAAATAAAAGATCTATCTATCTATCTATCTATATACTGAGGAATGGGTTTTTGGTCACACATTGATCTTAGACAATCAATCCAGTCAGGTCAGTGTTAATGATGGTGTCTGATGCAGCACAACTGAATGGCTCAAGAACTTGAAGGATTTATGCACCTTAATGCTGTGTTCTGGCTGGGAAGCAAGGGGTAGATCCTTTCCTCAACTCACTTTACTCCTTTATTCCCTTCTTTGTTCCAGTTGGTTTTTAAGTACAAGTTTGAACTCTCACTAATTGTAAGCTGCTTTAAATAAGGGCTATGTATTATTTATGTCTGTATCCCTTAATGTGTCCTGCAGAGTGCCTGGGAAATAGATGTTCTATAAATATACAGTGAGTACATAAAGAGAGATGTATTAGAAACAACAGGGAGTTTTTAAAGTAATAGTAACTCGATTATCATTATATATAATTAATAGCCCTGAAGTTTATTTAGGATAGGATCACGTTTTATTGAGAGAATTTTGGAATTTTCAGTGGCAGTATCTTGAAGAACAATGCTGAGAGACAGATCTTGCTCAACTTCACCCAGTTGCATTAGATGCGTGACTGGGTAAATGTGGTCCTACTTTTCCTCTCTTTTCCTTATCAGAGTCATACAAATCATAAGAGTAAAGAATTATATAGCATACAGTATTAGCCAGGTACAGTCCTGGAGCTTTACATGTATCATTTCATTTAAATCTCACAAGATTTGGGCATTTATGGTACCCAAGGTGACACAGCTAATTAATAGCTAATCAGATTTGAAGCCGGGTTGCCTGGCTTAGCTGTGTGTGCTTTTAATTATTATGCACTGCTTTTTCAATTGAAAAAATCTGAAGAGCACCTATAACTATACAAATTTTATTTGTTGTCACTGGTGCTAAGCCTTTAATATATGACGTTTCTCTCCAATAGCCCACGAATAGTCACATAACAAATAACTTTATACAAGGATTGCACGACTTGGTATATTTTCTAAAAAAAAAATTTTTTTTAATAAAAAAGCAAAAATCTTTTAATGCTAAGTTTGAAGATTATACAGATTATTCTAACTTTAAATTCTGGCCTGATCTTGGCCTTTTAACATGTAAGTATGGCCATGTTAATACTTTCAGAGTTTTTGTTTTATAAGATGATACTGTGTGCATGGGTCAGAAGACAATATGTCAAGTTGACACAGTAGTCTAAATTTGTCTTCCCAGCTGTCTTCTTTAACATGAGATAAACTGGGTGGGGGGAGGGGGTTGTCCCAGAATCCTTTGTCTACATATGCAATGATTGACATATTAGTTGGTACAGTGTAAGACCGAGCTATCATGGATTTTACTGTCTATGTAGTTATCGCTTAACACATCCACTTGCAGTGCATAATATCCTTTCCAGTTCTCATAAGTATTGATAAATTCTCTTTCACCAGTCCCTGGGGAACTATACATCTGATGACTCACAAAAAGCAGCAAGCGAACCACTTAACTTTGAGATTCTCCACTGGGCACATAAATTTCACTTACTACCATTATTATGTAATTTACTTTTACTACACTCATCTACTACCTGAGATTTTGTTTTCTTGAATTTGTAGATGGTAAAAAGATATATGAAAAGCATGCAATTTCTCAACCATGCCTTTGGTTTACTACATAAGAAAAAGCTTTAAAACTCAGGGCTTAACAGAAAAGAAGGCCTCTAAAATATTTTCTCTTCATGCATGTAGCATCCACTAACGATGACACTTTTTATATTTCTACATCAACCACAAATATTAAATTACTTCAGTAGTTTAAAAAAGATACAATTTCAATTTTGCTTATGTAAACACCAGCATTTTCCTTGAAAATTTAAAAAATTTGGTGGCACAGTCCACACAATGGAAGAGGAATCTAAAATCAGAGGAAATCAACTGGTCATCTCATTTTGGTAGCTCTGGGTTGAAGATATTTCATCCACGAAGTGAGGATAGTAATAAAAATGTCTCTGCCTATCTAAAGGTTTAGGAAGTCACATGAGCTTAAAGGTATTTATGTCTAATGTACCCCAAAGAGATCTTCACAAGAAAGTTTTATAAAATAGTTTATGAAGTAATATATTCTAACCAGTGGTTTTGAAGCAGATTTTTGTTTGTTTGTTTTTGGTACTGGGGATTGAACTCTGGACCTTGCGCTTGCGAGGCAGGTGGTGGAACCACTGAGCTAAATCCTCGGCCCTGAAGCAGATAATTTTAAATAAAATCCAGTAAAATAGAAAGGAAGCTTTACAGTTGGACAGTAGGGTCACATGTGAGGCAAAAGTTCTCCTTTGGATATTTATTTGTCAGTATTTGGGTATCAGAGCATGAAGTGCGTCCATAGCACAACCAATGAACTGGGTCTACTCTGTGCTAAGCTCTGTGTGAGCTGCTTTGAACTTGCTCCTTCCAGTTCTTCAAACCACATGTGCACAAGAGATACAATTCCAGTTGTTCAGATGAGGAAACAGAAGCACCAAGAGGTGAAGCAACTTGCCCACGTTTATAAAGTAAATGGTGGTGACTCCCACATGACAGATCATAATGGCCGACTGGATTATATTCTTCTTAAAGAAGACTACCTTTCAGATTCTGTTTACTGTCTGCCTCCCCAGTGAGACTGAGCAGTGTAGGAACATATTCCATCTCTGTCAAAGTCTGTTTTCTTTCTTTTCTCCTTCTTTTTTTCCTTCCTTCCCTTCTTTCCTTCTCTCCTCTCAGTCCCCCTGCCTCTCTCTTTCAGTCTCCCTCCTTCTTCCCTCCTTCCCTTCCTTCTTGTCACTCTTTCTTCAAAAAAAAAAGGAAGTAGGACATTCCAAAAGCTCTGTGGTCAACTAAGCTTAGCTTAGCAGGAGGCAGTAGAAAGTGCCCCTACACAGAAAACTGATTAGTGCACAGTACTGTCTTGCGCATTATTCTCATGGTTCATACAATTTCCTAATTTTTAAGCAGTAGTTTACTGTGTTTTCAAAGAAGCTATCTGATCTGGAAAATCACATTAGTTTGAATCTAAAGAAAGAAGTATATTTTTCATTAAGAACTTTTGCTAAAGAGTTTCCTCTTTCTTTTAAGAAAGTTGCTTTGAAGAGCAGTAAATTATCAGCCCTCTTGAGAATAGAAATGTATTACTCCATCCATGTCTGAGGGCTACGTCTGATGTTAACTTTAATTTTAGACAGCCATTCATTCAGTCATTCGTGGCATTATTTCTGAATCTCCTTTATGCTATTCTCTATGTGCTGTAAAAATCAGGCATGTTCCACATTCACTCTGTTGTCAGCTCATTTCATTTCTATTGTTGCTAATAAGAGTCCTTTATACAGCAGGGTGTTGACAAATGTTTACATGTTGGTTCTTTGGAAAAAAGAAAATAGCACAGATTTGTAACATTTGTTGATTTTGGTGGTGGAAAAACTCCCAACATCACTGATTTCAAGATAACACCAGGAATGTGCACACTGGAAGTTGGATATGGACAGAAATGTGCATTGTCTGCTCTCAAAACACAGCTTGAGTAGATTACTTTTAGAGCAACTGCTCTCAAAGTGTAGTCGCTGGAAAATAACATCACCTGGGGACTTGTTGGAAATGCAAATTCTTGGGCCCACTGAAGACCTACTGAATCAAGAAGCAGAGGTGTGGCCCAGCACACTCGCTGTATACCCTGCCTGCATGCCTGGTGCTGAAAACTGTTCACATGTATGAAAGAAGCCACCATCTTTTACCAGGATGGAAGATAGAACACTAGCAAATATGCATGCAACTTCCTTCCGTTCAATTGCTAGAAGAAAAATTACTACATCTTGTAGTTTTAAAAAATACACTTAAAACTGTGTTTATTTACTGTCCTAATTTTTAAATAGTAGCTTAGTTTCCAAAGAAGTCATCTGGTTTGGAAAGGTCATTAATTTGAATCTGAAGAAAGAGGCATATATCTTACATTGATAACTTTATTAAAAAGTGTCCTTTCATCTAAAAAAAGAAAGTCACTTTGAAGGACTGCAAATTATCACTCCAGATATAATTCCATTAAATAATTTTTCTCATACTGATTTATTTCAAACAATAACTAGTACCTAAAATGAAGTTGTTTAAACTAAAAATAGCCAATAGAAATAATAAATTAATGTATGATTACTTCTCCCACCTTGCTAGATTTCATTTTACTAAATAAAATCCATTTCCTAATTATTGAAAACTAATTAGAAATTGATAAAATACACTGATACATAAATTTATTTCTAATAGCACATTCAATAATGCATAATTAAGAAAAGTGGTTTATCTAAGAAAATTTGTAAAATATGAAATCATGGTAATGAAATTGAACTTAAATTGGACGAGTTATGTAAAATAAGAATGTGTAAAATATTCTCTTTTAAAACATCAGTATGATGTATCTTTGATAGTGTTATATAAGTTGGAAACAAATCATGATTTAAAAATTTAATTCAATCAAACTGAATATTTACTCAGTAACTTACGGGAAACCTGATCGCGACAGTGTTATTAATGAATTTTACTATGATAGAGAAGTGGTACCTTTCGTCAAACATTCTGCACTTTTCAAAGACCTAGCGAGGTCAGAGGCCATGACAGTTTGTGACATTTGGTCAGAAGCCAGAAAATTAGCCCGAGCTGGGTTGAGATTTGACAGAAACTGAAGCACAGGGAAGAAAAGGATTATGGGTAAGTCCAGTACACCTGTGATGCCCAAGACACTGGGGATGCCTTTGAATGAATAAAGAATGTGACGGGAACGCATGTTTATGAGGAAAGTGAAAGGAATTCAGTTTTAAACATTCTGAATTTACAAAACCAGTCACTGTCATTCCTTACTATTTGCCATGCATTATTCTGAAAGTCTTACAAATAATTTAACAAATTTAACAAATAATAAAATTCTCACTGCAATCGCTCAAGTATGACACTATTTTATTACCTTCATGTTCCAGCTGAGGCCCCAAAGCCGACACAGTTTGTCCAAGACACACAGTGAAGAGCGGCAGAGCTGGGCCTCAGACCAAGGCAGACCATCCGTGGCACTGGCTCTTTCCTATACCTCATTTGTGCTAATGACATTCGCGTGGTCCAAAATCAAAATGTTATCAGGTGGTACTCATGGAGAACCCTTGCTTCTACCACAGTCTTTCCTCTCCATGCCTAATTTTTCTTTAGGAAAGTACATGGAAATATGATTCTTGTATTTGTTCATCCTCCTTTGATACTGTTCTGCTTTATTTTTCTTTTTAACTGAGCAATGTATTTGGAAACCTTTCAATATCACGCATACACTTTTCTCCCTCATTTCTTCCCCTGTACCTTCTCACTCTCCTTTCTTTCTCTTCTCCTTTCCGTACTTCTTTACTTTTTGTTAGTACATTGTTAGCTGCTTTGACATAATATATAATTAACATAAATTCATATTATGTATAAAAATCTCCCTATCTGAATTCTAGCTAGTTATTGGCTCTCTTCTTTTACTAAAAAATAATAGCTTTCCCTAAATGTTGTGTCATATGTTAAAAGGAAAAAATTAAAGTTAAGTTTGCCCTGGGCCTCCTCATATGATATGTCTCCTCTACAAGATCTTCCAGCAGAAAAATGGACTTCTCATTTCTTATAAAGAAGATGCAACATAATACACTTTTTATAAATGTCACAGGGAGGGTGCACTCAATTTTTGATAGGCAAAAATGGCAAAGAACATAAAAACACCTCAAAACTAGTTCTTCATTTGGATATTATCACTTAGTTTTCTACAATTTATCTACAAATATTTTCAATGTATTTTATGTGGATGGTAGCTTTAATAAGCCAACCCATAAACCTTCACCATGGTTTCTGGGAACTTCATGCTGTTTCATTATCATCAAGAAATAAAAATGAATCACATATATGAAAATTTTTTATGAGCTTAAACACATTGAGCCTATGTAATTTAAAGCCTACTAATACCCAAAGTGTCGGCACTAGTTCATAACCATTTGGAGGTGAAATAACTATTGTAGTCTTCTTGGAAACCAATAAGTATGTGTCTGTTTCCATGTTCTAATAGTTCCGTGCAGGTTAGTTCACCACAAACAGGACTTATTGAATTCCATTCATGGCTACACTTGGCATCTACGTTCCCAGACCTACTTATAAAGGGTCCAGGAAGAGGTAAGACTTGGAAGAACATTTATATATGCAAGAATAAGATGCAGGCCACTCGCTCAACTTTATGTCAAAATCAACATCTAGTTGCTTGCTGCCAGTGTGTTTGGCCTACAGATGTGTTTTTACAAATATATGGTATTTAAAAAAATGAATCAGTATTTAAAAGAGAAAGCTTTATATGTACACACACACACACACACACACACACACACAAACACACACAGAGGTTTTTGCCTTTCCTGGAAAAACTATTAGTCTGGTGAAACTGGGTCTGTATTTTCACATAGAAGTGCTCTGGGAGAGCTGAGTCTTGATTTGACAGAAATTTGTTTTTAGTTTGTTGCAATCAAACCACTCCTGTTACACTGCCCTGCCAAGACCATTTGTAATAAAAGATTACTTATCTGAAAAGTTAAATCTTTCAAAGAATAAAAGAGTAAGTACATAGGCTATCCTTGCACTTGTCTTGCTGCATTCACAAGATTCTTCCTGGATAGAGAGCTGGTGTTGATGCTAAGGCTATCAGAAACCCTGCTGGTCAGATGAGTGTGTCCTCTGAGGTTCGTGTGTGGGGAAGTTGACCCCCAGGCAGTAGCGTTGACAGCTGGGACCTTTAAGAAATGAGTAGCTCATGAGGGCTGTGAATGCAGATACTGGTATGGAGGGAGTGGGAAAGTTACTCTGCATTGCTTATGGAAGAATGAGTTTGGCCCCCTTTCGTGTGTGTTCTGCCTTTCTGCCTTTCACCATGGTTTGATGTAGCTAAGGACCCTTGGTGGATGTGGACTTCCTCGCCTCTCAGACTGTAAGAAATAAATCAAATAAATTTTCTATTCCTTATAAATGACTTAATATGAAGTGTTGTGTTATAGCGGCACAAACCAGACTAAGACACCCGCTACAGCCAAATTATTCTCTCCCTTTCCCATCATGAAATTATAGAGAAGAAGCAGTTCTTCATTAAACAATTTTTTCACCTTTACCAGTAACTGAGAGGTCTTCACCTGTAAATGGCAGAAGCTGGGTGAGAGCCAGTGTCGTAGCTGGCACGAACTCGCCCTCGGTAGAGTTCCACGGCAATGTGGTCTTTGTCACCTTTATAGAGGAGGATGCCACTATCTTCATCTGTGGCGATCTGGAAGGGAGAAGCCTTGACATTACTGGATGCACAGCAACCAAACATATTTTATCAAAAAGAAAAGACTAAGCACAAAGAGCAGTTTTTACTTTGGCTTCTTTTTTTCCTTATGGCTAAGAGAAAATAATGCCTACTGAAAATCCTGCTTGAAGGGTGACTGATTGGGCTGCAGATAACTCCATTGTATGCAGACTCATAAAAAATTGAGAATGAACAAAAAATACTTCAGTGAACATATTGGACATGCTCAGAGCTTTACTGGCTGGAGATTTTCCTATTCTTTCTGCTCCTGTCATCAACCTTATCTTTGGCCTATACTAAATGTAAACTGCAAAGAGCAAGTTTGATTTTCATATCATATTAAAATTCCTCATATTGATGCCATGTGTTTCCAGAAGGAAACACGTGTTTGTATCCCACCCTATTCCTCTTGGGGTTTTAAAGGAAAAGATATGTGAAAGTAAGAATTTAGACCCCAACACCACTCTGCATGTAAGTGGCCAGTACAGCAAACCCTGGAAAGTGGAAGACAGAAGACAGATTTTTAAAGAGAGATTGCTTATCTCCTAGGGTCTCATTCCCCATGACTTCAAACAAGCCTCAGCCCTCACTGGAATGTCAACAGAAGCAAATAAGAAGCAGTAAGGTCTACAGAAAAATGCCTGAAGTCATCTAAATTCAAAATACATTGCATGCTTGCCTGCCAGGTAAACAGGTAGCCACAATTTGTCCCGTATTGCTACATTGATCACTGCTAATCTAGTACAACCTCTTTCCCAAGAGTCTGCAGGACTTGTTTAAAGAGTGTCTTAGGAAAAAGACTCAAAATTGAAGATTGTGAATTTTATGCCAGTTCTAGGTTCTGGATAAATAGGAAACAGCTGAATCCAGCTGTTCTGGCTCACCTCTTCCCTTCTTAGCTTTGAGTCTCTTAAGAAAAGTCTCAGAGGCTGAACTGCAGAGCCATACAATGAATAGATAAAAATACTTCTACTCAAGCATAAAAAGGAGATGCATATTTTGTTGCTGCATTGTTTCAACCTTAGAACCAGGTAGTGAATAAAAATACCAGAGAGCAAAATTACTGAAGCTTGTCACACAAGGAGAATTTTCTGTGATTGTACCATGCAATTGTTAACTAGCTGTTTAGGGAATACTGTCATTTACAAGCTACCCGCATGTTCATTCTTCCAAGCTAAGTTTGGTCAATGATCAGATCAGTGCTTGCTGGACGGGGACTTCTCACCTGAAAAGTAATGTTTGTCTGAGGCCGAACCTTGGCTGAAGGAATTTGAAGATAGGACTCTTTGTTCACAAAATTCACACTGACCAATTTTTCACACTTCTCCCCCTGGTATCCAGGCAAACACTGACATATTGGCTCATTTATCCTGATGATGCACTGAGCTCCATTCTGACAATCAAAATTATCACAGGGGCTGGTCCGAGGGAGGACCATGGGTGGAGAGAACTCACAGAATAAACCACTGAAGAATAAGGAGAAAAAAATGTTAGCTCTCATGAGATTTGAGTCCTGGAAGACTTCACTCTAAATATAAACGCGTACTTCTGCTTTTACCTGTAACCTTCAGGGCAGATGCACGTGTAGCCATTCAGTGCATCAGTGCAGTGTGCACCGTTTTTACACTTATTATCTTGGCAATCATCAAAGTCAATGTCACAGTGTTCACCGATGTATCCTGGTGTGCAGTCACACCTGTATGAACAAGCAGGTAAAGTTTCAAATGCAACAGCTGAATTTCATTGAGAAACAATGACAGTAGCTTAAAAAAAAAACTGATTTAGAATAGTCTCCTCACCAAACTAATGGATGTCTAGAAAATAGAATTGGCTGCAAAGTATGGCATGGCTTTCTCTGACTTGTCAACGGATCAATGGCTTTATCTCTTCTGTCCTGAGTATCTTTTTTCATACTGAGGGACTAGTGTCCAAATAATAATGTCCAACAGAATGATGGAATCAGGATTTCCCTCTACTTCCCTGACTCCATCTCACTCTTTTCTTTTCCTCCCCTTCTCCCTATTTTAGTTGGAGTAAATTTTATTTTCAGTTCTGCCCATTACATTTGACTGTAGGGATGACAGAAGTGCTATGTTGTAAAATTTATTGAGAATACTAAGAATACTTTTTAAATGATTAACATTTTAGTTCTCCCATCGTGACTGAATGTACTGGGACAAAATATAACTTTGAGAAAACCAGATTCATTAATATCAGGTAAGTTAATTCTGAATGAATCTAGATGACAACTTTGACAACTCAGGGCAGGCCTGATAGGTTGGGGTAGGGGATGTGATGCAGAATTCCTGGAGCCAATTCCATGGCCTGGTTTTCAGCAGTTCACTTTCATCAAGAAGAGGGAGAACAGCCATAGCTGCACTGATGATGAAGAAGGTAGGTAATGATGCAGCTGAACATTCCCTGAGCACTTCCTCTGGGCCAGGCCCCATTTCAACCACTTGGCCCTTATGGGTTCATTGTGTCTGCTCTGCAGCCACTGATGATATTGTTATACCTACTGTACAGGTGGAGAAACTCAGGGACAAAGATGTGAAGTACCTTGCCCAAGCATACTCAGCTACTATGTACCTTAGGCAGGAATTAAACTCAAGCAATATGACAAGGCAGCTTGAATTTTCTAGCTACTGCACTATGTCAGATAATCAGTTTCACAAAATTTCCTTAAAAACCCATCCTTCTCTAATGCAGACCATTTCCCAAGCTATGCCATCAAGGAAAACCAATATGGAAAAGCAATGAGGAAAAACCAATATGGTACATGTAGCAGTTTTCAACTACTGTATTCCACACCCACAGTTTCACTTTCTATAGTTTAAATTACTTGTAGTCAAAATATTACATATTAAAGTGGAAACTGCCGAAATAAACAATTATAAGCTTTTAATTGGGCAGCACTGTCAGTAATGAAATGTTACTCTGTCCTGTTCCTTCCTGCCCTGAATGTGAATCATTCCTTTGTCCTGTGTATCCATGCTGTATAGGCTACCTACACAATAGTAACTTAGTAACTTTATGTCTGAATGCTACAGTTCGAATGTAAAATGTCCCCCCAAAGTCTCATGTTC
This sequence comes from Heterocephalus glaber, assembly GCF_053883595.1. Taxonomy (NCBI): domain Eukaryota; kingdom Metazoa; phylum Chordata; class Mammalia; order Rodentia; family Bathyergidae; genus Heterocephalus; species Heterocephalus glaber. Next base: position 15,120,413 of record NW_028258325.1, on the reverse strand, counting down.
AAAGGTGGGGCCTAGATGGAGGGTATGGGTCACTGGATGCATGACCTGAAAGGATGTGTTCTTGCTCTTGAATCCTTCCTTTTCTCTCTGTTTCCTTCCCTTCTCAGCCCTTTGTCATAGGTTGAAGGGCTTTCCTCCACCAGGCCCTTCCACCATGGAACTTCTGTCTTGGAGCCAACTGAAGATGGACTGAATCCTCTAAAAACCATGAGCCAAAATATACCTCTCCTTTAAGTTGAGGGTGTCATGTGTTTTTGTGCAAGGAACAGGAAAATTATTAATATACATTGTGTTCAGGTATCCCTCATGTCATAGCCTAACACTGTGTCCCAATGTTGGCTTTCATCTGACTTCAGATCATTACACAGGTACTATATTGTCTCACATGAGCTCAAGAAGATGGGTAAACAGAACAATGAGATATTTTGAGAAAAAGAGATAGATGTCATTTATGCAACTTTTATTGTGGTATGCTGTTATAATTGTTCAATTTATTATTAGTTATTGTTAATCTTTTTCCAAGCCTAATTAATAAATTCCACTTTATGACAGATATGTTTATATAGAGCTGCTTTCTATCAGGGGTTTCAGGCATTCACTGGAACTCAGAGTTTCCTCTGTGGACAAGTGTGAAATAGTACATGTGTTCTGTATGCATGGGAACTGCGGATGCCTGCAGGCATGGCCACAGGTGGAGAGGCTCAGGAAGCCTCTCAGTCTCCATCCTCCCCCATTCTCTCCCTTTGCGTTTCCATGAGTGTTTTTGCTTTGGATTTAAGAGACCACTGACTTTTAAAAATATATAAACCAGAAAACTATGGTTTAGCTTCACAGTACAAGGGCTTTGCAGTTATACAGAACTGTTTTTATAATATCTTGATGTCTTCAATAAGTGTTATTATTGATTTTTATTTCAACATATCAACTTTCTTTTTTCCAGTTTTAAATTTTTTATCGATCCACGTTTAAAATACATAATGATTACATGCCTCCTGGGGCACATGGGATGCACATTTCCATGGCACATCTTAATTCTCTTTCCTTCCCTTGCGTTTCCTTCCACTCCTTCCATCCCTTGCTTCTCTTCCCCTTTGCAAACTGAGTTATAATTAGCAAACAGAAATTGTATTTTCAAGATGCACAATAGGAGGTTTGATAAATATATACATTGTGAAATGTCACTACAGTAAAGTAACCAATATATCTGTTACTTCACAAAGTTATCTTTTTTCCTTTTGTGGTAAAATGCCTAGGATGTACTCTTAGTAAATGTCAAGTATCTAGCACTGTGCTATTATCTAGAGGCACCAGGGCATAGACATTAAGTCTTCTGGAACCTCTTCATCTTATACCTGACATTTCATACCTGTAACCAACATCTCCTCATTTTCCTTACAACCAAATCTTGGCAACAAACATTCTACTTTCTATTTTTATGAGCTTAAATTTTAAAAATTCCACAACTATGTGAGATCATGTAATGTATTTTTTCTATATTTGGTTTATTTCAATTAACATAAAATGTATTCTTGACTGCTTTACTTAATTTCTCAAGTGTTCCTGTAGTCATTTGTACCATACACATAATCATTTCCATCTCAAAAATACGATAAATATTCAATAAAAATACTATGGTATAAAGGCATTGATATAATATTTAGATATAATGCACAATCAATAAGTGGTTTGTATTTATGTCTTTACAATTCTATACAAGTCTTTATGATTTATTTGATACTAATTATCTATTGTTCTATTTCAAAAATATTAGAATTTAAGAAAGGATAAGTAAAAACATGCAAATGAATGTATTATTACTGAATGCCAAGGTTTTTGTCATAAAAATTCATTTGGAAAGCCAAATGAACTGAAACAAATGGGAGTATATACCCTCTAATAGTAACAGATATTCAGCTTGCATATATGAATTAAGAAATAAATAAGCTCAAAGCATAAATGTGCTTGCTCTGCAGCCAGTTTGTTTCAGTGCTAAATCATAATAAAGCAAAGTAAACAGCAAGTCTGAAGTTAAATGGACCCTAAGTGGCCATACAGATTCTTGAAGAGATGGACAGGGCCATAGAAGAGAACTCCCATCAATGTTAATGTAAACAGAGCTGCTGAAGTGCCAAGCATTAAAAGAAAGAAAAAACACTTTGAAATGCTCTGAATTATTTATCTGGGAAAAGAAATCAAAGTAAAAGATAATAGAACCATGCCTTCAACACAGTGGCTATCTAAGAGGTATTTTATATTCTCTACTTTCCAAATGCTGTTTTTTAAGCCCATTAGAACTTGGAGTAATACATGACTAATATTTTTGTCTTTCTTTTGTTCCTCACACCAAGCATCAAAACAGGAAGAAAAAAACTGTGAAAAAGAATTCTTCAAAAATTGTATTATGAGTAAAACCTATCATATTTCCTCTACTCTTCTATCTGACAAGGAGTGAGGAAAAAGTAAAGAATATAAAATAAACTATTTAGAAGCCCAAAAGCTGACTAAGTAAGATGCATGGTTGAAAATACTGCTTATGGAATATCTTGCCCTAAAAATATCTCAAAGTAATTTAGGAGATTTATGAGGTATATAATACAGCAAGAAAAGAAAAACTCACTATGTTAGTTTAGTAACAAGAAAATGAAGTTGAAGTAATAGTACAACTTGTCTAAATAACATTTATTAGTAGGTATATTTTTTATTAGCTTCATTTTGTTTGGTTTTTAAGTCTATTTTCTTTCTGCATCCAGCCTCCCCACAATATGCAATTATTTATAAGATTAACAGCACACATTCTGAATTAACCTGTTTTCAGCTAAACTTCAGATAGCTATACAAGGAGCTCATGAATTACTGACTGCTGAAAACAGTGGACTTTCAATCAGTTAATCCACAATCCAGCAAAATGCCCTTTTAAGAGAGTGTAATCTAATTGATAGCAATAGAAGATTTTTAATTAAGAATCAGTCCTCTTTTTGAAAACAAAGTCTCTAATTTTCAATGGTTTCCCATTAAGCCTTAGTAATACTTTATCCTATAATTACAATGCTGAAAGCCCTGTGAAATCTACTTAGTAGATAGACAGTTCCAGAAAATTTGCCTTCTGATTTCCCCGAGAAATGATATTTATCTAAAGTGATGGCCTTTCATTTCACTAAATTCAAAAGTGGGCATATCAAAGACATCAGGCATTAAAATAATTTACCTGTAGTGTTTGATTGAATAAAAAGTAATGCATAATTTTGTCAAAAGTAAAAACTGCAGCAAGACTTTCGGTTTCAGTGTAGGGTATGAACTAAAATACAGTGAGAGTAAACTCAATGCCATCCCTTTCTTTCTCTGTAAGACATGAAATGGAATCAGTAGGTGCTACAACTACATCTGTATATTCTAAAAATTTAGATTTTTCAATCAAATGGAAACAAAAGACTATTGTTAAAAGATCACTTGAGAATATTTAATTCAGATTGATCTTTGAAGGACAGTGGGGCTCTTGCCATACTGACCCCAAGCTCTCACCTGATTTAGAATGTCTGATGATTTATTTGATAAATATCAAAATCTTAGAAATGTACTTCAAGTCCTCTCTTATGCTATTGTTCCTGACTGGAGTAGTTTATGACTCTCTGACTCTATGGCAATTGGGTCATTTCACTGAGAAAAAGTATGTGGAAGTGAATACAAAAGTGCTACGAAAACATGTACTGACCACAGTAGATCTACAATAAATATTAGGCGAAGGAACAAATAATGCTGTTTTTTAATTATTTGATGTAAGTACAGCTCAACTTCTGAACCCAAGTGTGTCATGCCTATGAAACCCACCTATCATCTATATAAACCAAATGTAGTGTTCATATACTATAAAGTGCCATAGCAATAACATGAATTAGAAAAACTAGCCAGCTGGAAAGGTTATCAAGCCTACACAACCTAGAGATCTTTGGAGAGCCATCTAAACCCACTTGTCCCGGACTTCTTTGTGTTTAGATGATTTCTGAACTACTGTCCCTCTGTAAAGAAATGCCGCTGTTGTTAGACCCTTATAATATTTCAGGACTGCCACAGTGAAATCATGGAATTTGGGATAAAACATACGTCAGAAATGTTCCTTTTCCTGGGGAGGAAAAAGAAATGATTTTGACATTCTGAGTCCACTTGTGGAAACCCTCTAGCAAGCAAGACAATAGTGGTTTATCATCCCACGGGACATATTTAAGATGAAAGGAATGCTATCAGTAATTACAGTAAGCTGAGAGAGACATAACCTGGGGCTGACCAGGGCAACCTGAGATGAGCAGTCACTGTATCTTTCCCACTTGGAGTAGTCAAAGTCTTGTTTTAGACCACAGAATTTTCATTTACAGTAAAATCAAATTCTCTATTTTACCACCAAATTATCTTCAGATAAAAGGTATCTACCGGATATTAGAAATTTAATTGCATTAGCCTTCAAATAAATTTCAAAAACTGACTCAAAGGCTATTTTATTTCATAAATCACTTCTCCAAGTAAGTCACGGAACAAAAGGAAATATTTTCTTCTGTTTAAGTGCACTGCAGCAAGTACATGCCCCACAGGAGCATTCCATGGCACTAGTATGTCCTCTGGATCATGAGGAAAGGTGTGAAACTAAGAGAGGTGGAGAAGTGGGATTCCAAAAAGGACGATGTCGTTTACCCGCAGCGAGCCCCAGGCAGCCACTGACTTACTTGGATCCCTTGGGTGTCAGGATGCACTTGGAGTCGTGCTGGCAGGGGTTCAAGTCCTGGGCACAGAAGTCTAGCTTCTCCTCGCACAACTCGCCTGCAACATGGCAAACAGTGTCAGTTTACACAGAAGGGCCAATGAGCTTCCCGTCAGCAGTCTGTCTCGTGGGTCTTTGAGGTTAGTGCAGTTCACAATGGGAAACAAAACAGGGAAAAATAACAAAACAAAACCCCTCTACAGACAGAACAAAAAGAACGCCTACAAGATGTGAGGCCAGAAGATCCCACAGCCAGTGTGGTTCCTGCTTCTAAGTAGTTGCATACTTCGAATCAGTACAACTACAGTGATGTGTGAGCCCCTTTTCAATATGCTATTGGAATTAGGTAAAGGAAATTCAAGTGCTTTCCATTCTTTCTTTATTTAATTATTTGCTTATTTATGTATGGAAATTTTATTGATATATGGCATACCGAAGAACAAATGAATGGCTAATGAAGAGTTAGAAATTTAACCCACTCCGTCGACCAGTATTCACATCCAGAAGCTCTTCATTTATCAGCATCCTGAAGCCTCCCTCAGGTCCCACTCAGATACTTAGTTCTCCAACTACAAACACAAGGTGACCACTGTCTTGACAAGGCCATCGACTAGTTGTGTCTGCTTTTGAGCTTGGCATAAATGACGTCATTTGGTATGTGTCCTTTTTTGTTTAGCTTATGCTGTGGTTATGTTTGCAAATCATCCTCTAATCTTCATAATCTCCAAGGCCTTACAAATCTAGGAAAATACTTGGCTATATTATTTCGAATCACTGCAAGAGCTCCAAAGCATATTTCTTAGGCACATCCACTGTGACACAATAAAAAAGTAAAAGAAAAAGTAGGGAGAGAATACATACTGTTCCCACGTGTGTTGGCTAAGCCGTGAAGAATAGTTTTGATCAATAAACGGAAGTTAAAAACATAGCCATGTAGATCCTAGGCATTCTATGCTGAATCATGCTTGAAATTCTGTTAGGAAATTTCTTCCAATATGAGTAACACAGTCACTACTTCAGATATATTTGACCAAGGAGAATTTCCATAGAGAAGACATTTCCAATCATTTTGTAAGACATTAAAGTGGCTGATTGGACAGGTATATTTTAAAAAGTTCTTTTCTCCTTTTTCTACCTTCTATGCTACTTCTAAATTATTTTACATGTAGTAAATGAACAAAGTCACACATCTACAGGCAGCTGTTTATTTCCAAGAGACTATTAGAACTTCCACTTGTTCAGTCTGAATTTCAATGATACTGGTTTAAGAACTGGGAGTTTGCAGCATATGCTTTTGATGTGAGACTGTCTTGTTAAGGTAAAACACTACCGATTGGTAGAAAGAGCTGTCAGCTGAATGAGGCATACTGTTTAGATTTCCAGGATCTTTCCTCACGATCTAAGTATATAAATGTATTCATTAATTATTACAGCAATCTGTTTTTATTTCTTAAATGAACTAATCACACTCAAAGTCTCATAAATTGCCTCCATAAGACTGTTTATGTTTCTAAACCTGCAATACAAAAAATTTTAGCAGTATGTACATGGTGAGCTATTCTTAAACAGTTTTTTTTAGGATTTGTAATTTCAATGAGTATGACTTTATATAGGAACCTAGATGAGATTTAATCATGATAGTTTATCAGCCTACCATAATGAAATCACTTTTGATTTCCTAATTAAATCTATCTAGTGGGACTACAGACTGCAGTAGGCTCTATCTGAGGCTCTTTGTAAAATTTGCTGGTGGAGAGAGACCATTTTAAATATATAATTAATGTCATTCTACGTAATTTTTACTTGATTTGAAAATAAGAAAACTTTAAAAAGTGATAAAAAGAGGATATGTTTTATTTTATTCACTTTGGTCCCACCCAATCTAATTATACCAAACTCTGGTCTATACATCGTTCTCAATATTTACTATATGGCGTGGTAGCTACATGCTGAGGCCACAGGCTAGACGAATTGATTCTGTCTCCAGTCAGCTCCCAATCTACCAGTAGCAAACAATTTGAGCTAGAGACAGAACTTAGAGGATGAATTTTACCTCTAAGAAAATAAAACAGAGTTGACCTTTTCTTCTTTATGAGGAATTTCTGCACAGATTCAATATGGAAAAGAAAAGGGAGATAAATCTAAGAATCTGCTCGCTAAACAAACTGCCAAATCTGTAACCAAGGGCTTTAAAGAGTAGCATACCAACTTGAAAGTGAAATGCTCCATCCATGTTAACTATTCCTTTTCTCTGAAGAATAGCACAAGTGTACTATCAGACATTACTGAAGTCATATGTGAGAATTTTCCATGGTGAGTAAGTAACTGTACACCTGACTACGAGATTGTCTATTAAAAAATGATCTGACTCTCTTTACCATCACCAAACATTATAAAACTAACAAATATTACAATAGCATCTTCTTCATTCTATTACTGCCTAACTCACCTCTAAACTTAATCTTCCACCTTGTACTTTGTCATCTGGGTCTATTCATTATTTTATGAATTTATCTCAACTCTATGCCTGGGATAATGACTTTTACTTTGGCTTTAATAACTTTCTTTGACATTTCTGTTCTCAATTTCTTCATCCAGCCTTAGGTCTATCTTTTCCTTTATTTCATTAAGTTTACTGGTATGTTTTAGGTATACAATAGAATGACATTCATCACTGGGAATTTGTACCTTTACATGATATACCTTGGGTTTTTTTCTACCCCATTCCCCTGCCCTCCCTTCAACCCCTCCATCCCTCCCATTTACAAAGACTTTGTTTCCATTTTTTCCTTTCCCTCTACCCCTCTCATTTCCCCTTCCCCTTCTCCTTTGGACCTTTTCTTCCTATTTCACATTATCTATGATATAGTTTGATCCTCATTTACACTTTCAGTTTCTCACACCACAGAAACTATTCAGTATCTACATGTGTCCTATTTATTTCACTTAAAGAGTTTTGCCTCCATGTGAATCCATTTAGCTATAAATTCCTCTAGTTTCGCATTATGGTTGAGTAGTACTCTATTTTATATAAAAAAATCTCCTTTATCCAGTTACCAGTTGTTGGGCATTTGGGCAGTTTCTAAGATTTAGCTATTACAAACTGTGCCACTATAAATATGGGTGTGCATATATCACTGTGGTATGATGCTTTTAATTCTTTTGGGAAGATACCCAGCAGAGGAATAGCTGGGTCAAATGGGACCTCTAATCCTAGTTTTTTGAAGTATCTCCATACTGATTTCCACAGTGCTTGCACCAGTCTACACTCCCACCAACAATGGAGTAGGGTTCCTTTTTCTCCACAACCCACAAGCATTTGTTATTAGTTGATTTCTTGACAGCACCCATTCTTTTTGGAGTCTCAGCATTGTTTTCATTTGCATCTCTTGGATGACTGGTGATGTTGAACATTTTTTCAGATGTTTATTAGCTCTTTCTATTTCTTTGAGAAATGTCTGTTCATTTCAGGTGCCTATTTTTGGATTGGGTCTTTAAATTTGGCAAGTCTGATTTTTTAAACTTCTTTATAGATTCTAGATAGTAGACCTTTGTCTGAGGAACAGCTGGTAAAAATTTTTCCCACATTGTGGGTTGTCTCTTCACACTGTTGGTGGTTTCTCTTGCTGTGCAGCTTTTTAATAAGAAGAGATCGATCCCACTTGTTGATTGTTTGTGCTAGTTCACATGTGACTGAGATTTTGTTCATGAAGTCTTTTCCTATGCGTGTCTTCAAGAGTTCTACCTAACTTCTTTTTTACGCTTTTGCCTATTTTGTGATATCATATAAATATAATGTAGTATATCTTTACTTAATAAGCATTCATATAGTGCTTCCTACTGTGTGTCAGTTTTAAACCTTGTATAAATACACAGTCACTTAAATTTATGTCAACCCTTTAAGTTAAGGTTGTAGAGTGGCACCTTGTATTATTGACTTTAAAATTGTTCCCTTTGACTGTTAACAGAAGCTTTGTTATATCTGTTTTGCACCTTAGTAGAGTGTGAGATGATGGTATCTTCAAATAATATTTCCTGAAAAACTATTCAAATAAATAGTTTAGTACTCCAGCTTATATTCTACTTGGGTTACGTTTCTGCTTTTAGTTAATTTTGTTTAATTTTTACTTAATAAGTCATTCAATATTAGTAATAACATAACGTTCATTTTCAACATTAGTTTAAATTTGCTGATGGAATATTAATATACACTTTTTGACTGGGCTATTCCTTTAATTTTTCTTAGTTATAGTCAATTCTGCCATATTTGAATAAAAGGCAATTTTTAAAGTTTAAATGGTACGCCACGTTGGTGAGTCTTAGGAGCTCAATATTAGACAGGCAATATAGTAAGTCCCCTAGACAAGTACTGGCTGGATATCTACTTCTCAATCATCATGGGAAAATCGGCTGTTTAAAGCTGAATTGGTTTTCCAGGAAGAACAGTGTACTAACTGCAGTGAGCTAAGATACTCTCAGTTACTGCTACTGAAAAAGTTACCCAAAACCTCAGTGCACACATTTCATCTGTTTTTTAAAAATCTTTTCTGTATGGGTAGTCAGAGTTACTACTGAGTCAATGGGAAAATGATGGAAAATAAAGGAACTGAAGTTGGTTTTTTGATGGTCTGGGGCTTGAGATAGCATCAGCAATGGATGCCTCCCTTCTTGAGGTAATAAAGTGCAAGGTGACAGAAAAGAGAGGCAGACATAGTCTTTATTGTACTCCACTTAATGTTGTAGTTGACCACAAAGGAAGCAGGTTCATATATGTTTAGCTTGCTGTCAGAAAAGGTGTCAGCCCATCTGTGCAATTCATCTAAATACAGGTTAAATTTTCTCTGCCCATGAAGGTTTCAAGAGATTTGGGAAACTGGGGTTCCATGGCCTGGCTCAAATTCAACCAAAATTCCATTTGTTTGTTTTCTGCCTTGGACTCTTAAATGTCTCCCAGTGACAAAATAATAGCACGTAACACAATGATTGCCTGGGCTTTGTGATTTCACTTTTCATTAGATGCACAAGTTAATTTCCCTTATAATTCTAGTTTTCAACATTTTAGGGGGATGAGATTAGGGTGATAGCTATATGTGCACGTGTTATTGGTTAATGTTCTAGAGAAGAATCAGTGGTCACCCAGGTGGCTTATTTTTTCCTTTTAGGAAAATTGAGGTCAGTGAATGATCCTCAGGTAACTGAGGTTGTTGGCTGACAATACCTGGGCACCCAGAACTTTCTAAAGACAGGCACTTCATAGCTGTAGCAGAGGAATTTCTAGTGAGAAAGTGATGCCTAGTTCTTGGATCATCTCCTCTAATTATATCTGTCAGGTAAATATGGACCGGAAATGGCTCAAGTTGCACAGTCACATAAGAGGGACACGGTAAGAGCAGTACCCATAGCCATGTAACAGATGATTATCTATTTTGAATGCTGCATAAAGGAACCTATGTCTGCACTCAGAGTATAAAGGTGTCCCTATTCCCATGAAGAGAGGAGGAGAGGCCCACCAATCCAATAATGACCCAAACAAATACAAAACTGCCTGTGTGGAATGCTGAGTAGGTGTTTCTCTGAGTTTTAGAAGTCAGACTGAGGATCTGAGGGAGAACAGCAGGAGAGAAAGGGAGGTCAGGAGGAAGTGGGGTGTGCAGAGCCCAGGTAGGGGCTCCTGCAGGCAGCAGAGTTGAGTCCTGGCTCTGAGAGGGGGGATGGGGTCTGGACAGCATGTCAGCAGGGCAAGACACAGAGGTGGGCGGGGCTGTGGGGTGGTGTCTTTCGTCGCTCCATTAGCGGAAGTAAACAGGAGATGTGGAAAATTTTCAGGAGTTACTGGAGAGATGGTTAATTGCCTTCTATCTACCAAAGAAATCTGGGCAATGTATCTCTTCAAGGGATGCTTGCCCAGCAGAAAAGAAGTGGGTCACTTTGTCTCCAGATTAGGATTTTTGGAATTTTCCAACTTGAATCACTATTTAAAATATTAATCTTTTTCACACAAAATGGAGCAGTAGGCAGGGGCGTGGAATTAATAATTGGGTGCAGCTTCTCTATTTAATTTTTCCTAGAGTCTGCCCTTTGAATTCAGGTTGGGCAACTGAGAAAAAGAAGTCATTTTAAAAACGAGTACAAAGGCCAGGGATTTAGCTCAGTGGTTTCTCTGCCTGCTATGCAAGCTCAAGGACCTGAGTTTGATCCCTGGTACCAAAAAAAAGAAAAAATCAACAACTCCAAAACGAGTACACAAAGTGGCTAAAACACTCAGCTTCTGCTCCTGTGGCTAGCTTCTGCTCATGCAGCTAGACGGATTTCTTCTCTCTAAAGTAGATAAAATCTGAGAGTCCATTCTGGGTGTCATGGATGGATGATGGGGGTGGGAGGGATTCTGAAGCAGACAATGCTGCCCCATAAACTAGGTTTTATTTTGCATTGCTTTTTTCATAATGAGACAGGATCATTGATATTGATAATGATGGAGAGAGGACTTAGGACAGGGAAGTGAATACCTAGGCCAAAATTCTAGTGCTAAACTTAATCAGTTACGATATTTTCAAATACACTTGTAACAAGGGAGGAAGTCAGGTTCAATACCTGACAGAGTCCCCAAGAAACGGGGTAAATTACATCATTCTTGGAATATTTGATTTTGAGTCTGGGTTTGGCTCAAAAAAAGCTGGAATACATGGTACTGATATTACTGTATTTGAATTAGTGCAGCAAGGGAAGGTATCAAAAGATGCAACCAGTTGGATAAAATAGATGAGATTTGATTTCTTACATGTACACTTCTTGAGGGCAAAAGGATGCTTTTATTTACATTTTTGTATTTCTCCATTCTCACTGTCTCCACTCATAAATTGTCTGGCTCAAACTAGGTACTGGTGAAGAAAAGTGAAAGCTAACACTGCTTTGCTTGCTTCTGGTAGGTAAAGGCTTTTAAAATGATAATGAAGGAGATCCAGATGGTACAAAGTGCCATATAAAGAAGAAGAGAAAGAGTAACAAAACCTGGTGGCAGATATGTTTTCTGAGACCTTAGCTGGCAGGCTAGACTCGCTGGGCCATCCATGGATTCCTGGACATCCTGCTATTTCCTCTGCCAAATAATGATCACAGCAACAGGAAATGGAATGGACCAGCTGAAGAATGGAGAGACTGTGCCATGTCCGAACATATAGCATTATATTTGAGAAAAAACTAAGATGAAAAGACCTGAATGATTCTCTTTACTAAATTTTAAAAATTCTATTCGATTCCTATGAAAACTGTACATTTTTCATTTGTACATTTTACATTCTTTATATAATGTATACAAATGGAAACATTCTCCTCTTGCAATCCGTGTATGTGGCAAGGAGAATGAACTACATGCGGGGGTGGACACAGCTTACAGAACGGGGAAAGTCATTCCAGGGTGGTTTAATTGAATTGGACCTGACAGGAAGTATAGTCATCTCATTCCTCAGACTTCCTGGGTGATTTGTTGCAGGACCCCTTTAAGGATACTCAAGTTCCTTGTATAAAATGACAGTATTTGCCTAGAACTCATGCTCATCTTCTCATGTATTTTAAATCATCTCTAGATTACTCAGTTCTTAACACAATGAAAAGGCTATGTAAATAGATGTTTCACTGTATTTTTTTTTTTTTTTGAGACAGGGTCTCACTATGTAATTCAGACTGGCCTTGAATTCACTATGTAGCCTAGACTGGCCTCAAACTCACGGCAATACTCCTGCCTCAGCCTCCTGAGTGCTGAGATTACAGGTGTGCGCCATCACACTGGTGTGTTTCTCTGTATTGTGCAGGGAAGAATGACAAGAAAACCCGTTTAGTGCAGATGTAATATTTTTCCCCATTACTTTCAATTTGCAGTTTGTTGAATCCACAAATGATGCAGCGACAGATAAGAAAGGCTGACCATATTTATACTTTCTTGTCTTTTGCTAAATTAAGCCCATCTTTCGTTGCATACTGTACTCAAGGTAATGATCTCATGCACTAGAAAGCATGAAGAAAGGAAACTGTCCAGCCTGCTGCAGTCTCGATATTTAGCACTTTGATCAGCTGTGATAACAACAAATGATTTTATCAGGAAGGAAACATTGTTTCTATTGTTTATTTTTTGAGAATGAACTCATTCTGAGGTTTTCTTTTAATAATCTGCTGCTGTTTTGTGTTTATTATGCTGAAACTTATCTTCGCCATGAGAAACACTTAACTGAATTTCAAAACATGATCTATAAATCACAGACTGCTCCCACTTTTCTAAACTTAATTAGATCCAGTTGTTAGTGAAGAAATACAGGGAACTGATCTGGAGGGACCATGAATTTGTGAAGATACATGAGCCACTAATAGATGTGCTTTCTGTGAAATGTGTGCAACAGGAGGTGTGTACGTGCTTGGGACAGGACCACAGACAAAGCCCGTGAGATAAAGCTAATCATAATTCAATACAAGAAGGCTCCAGAGAATGTGCTATGAATGTAGGTAATAAGATGTCTCACAGAAGGAAAATCAGTTTTTGGTGCTTATTTGGTTTTTCAAATGATATGAAATGAGTTGGTGAATAATGCTTAGCTACCTAGGAGTGAAACACTTTAGAACATGTTTCTCTTTCCTTGCAAACAACATAGTTGTTATGTTTTGGTGTTGCTGTACCCAGGATCTGAGAAGTGATGGCCTTGCGCTGGTGAAATATCTAACCGGATCTGACCTTGCAGTCAAGAATCAAAGCCAAAGAGTTTTCTGGGTGGCCAGCACTATGGTTTTTCCTATGAGTTTCAATAGTTAACATGGTGTCCTGCCTATGGTGTTTTGCCAATAAACATCTTATGCATTTTTAAATGGAAAAACTTACCTTCCAAACAAACAAACCAAACAGGAGGTGTTTTTCAGTACTCCCTCCTGGCAACGCTTAGGCTAAATAATGTAGCCAATCCCAACAGCTACTGAAAGTCCAGAAAATATTCGACTCAGCTTTCAAAATAAATAAATCCAAATCAGACTAAATAAGACTGGCTAAGCTAAATTATTGTTCTGAGCTCAATAGGTAGTGCCTTTTAACTAAGAGCAAAAAGTTCTTTAAAAATGTTTCCTGGGATTCAAATACCAAGAAAACCTTGAAAGGTTGGCAGATGAATGCAAACCATATATTATTAGGTTGACAAAGTATTTTTTCTAGTTAAAAAACAGTGCAACTTCAGTTTCCCTTATTTAAGAATCTCAAGTATGCATGCAACTATACTGACTTTGATATTCAGATCTTACATATCTCAGTGCAGAATAATAAGAGGAATCACTGTTACTAAATCATGAAAGTCTAAGAATATACAAAAAACTTAAAAATATAGCCAATCCAGTTTTTTGGCAATTGATATCCTTACAATTCAAAGTAAAGGGTAAAGGTAAATAAATAGTCTATTTGAAGTATGCACAGAAAATAAAACTTTAAAAAGTAATAATAGAAAAGAATATAGTAGTGAAAAATCTAGTGGGAGAAATTTCTTTCATATACATCATTTAGGTATAATTTTGTCTATTAAATTCTCATAAGAATTCTTCTGTTTTAGATATGACATTTGATAATCCAAATCATGCTTTATTTAAATGATACAAAACTCGGGGCCAGGGATTTAGCTCAGTGGTTCCAGCACCTGCCTCCTGCCTCGCAAGCGCAAGGACCAGAGTTTGATCCCCAGTACAAAAAAAAAAAAAAAGATAAATGATTCAAAACTCAAACCTGCCATACAGAGGCACTTCTGATATTCCTGAAGGACAGACATTTCCCATTTTACTCTTCTCCTGTATGTTTTTTGTTTGTTTTGTTTTGTTTTTGGTACTGGGGATAGAACTCTGGTCCTTGTGCTTGCCAGGCAGGTGGGAGAACCACTGAGCTAAATCCCTGGCCCCATATGTTGCTGCATATTATTCTCAAACACCTATGTGAAGTAGGACAGATGCCATTTTCCTTGTTTCATAGAATTCAGAGAATTAAAATTGAGAGGGGCCCTAGCATTTATAAACATGGCTGCCAAAATGTGAGCTTTCTGTATCACTTAAACAAAACTGTCACTTGCTCTATTCGAGAGAATGCAAACTCCTTGTTCCCCTGGAGAATTAACTAATTACACAGGCATTGATTGGGTGCTTTGTTTCTTTAATGTCTAAATAAAATTGATTGTGTTTGTGTACCTGGATTTTGTGGCTACGGATTTAGTCCTTTCAAATGTACATAAGAACCATTGTGTAGAGCAAGCTGAGGAGATGGCAGGGAAAGCAGAGGAAAAGCTTGTTTGGCATCAACATCAACAGTTAGCGAGAGCCCCCGTGAGATGTGAAAGCGAGCCAGGTGGGCCCTGTGGTGAGTGGCATGAAGAAGGGGTCCTCAGCTCCTGCAGATACAGGGTCAGCAGGACACTGGTTTGCCATTGGCCCCTGCTTACAAGCTGCATATCCTGGGGCAGGTGCTTTCTTATTATTTTGGAAGTATGATTGCCTAACTTTTTATTGTTCATATCTATCTAGCCTTTATTTTAATGATGTCAACTAAATACAAAGGAGCTTTGGATTTTAGGAAAAGTACCTTGTTCTACAAAGAAATTCGAATTCTATCTCAAATTCACTTTTTGTTTAAAAATACACAGAAAATGGCTTGACTGCTTTTAAAAGCAAGACCAGTCAGCAGAAATTTCTTGGGAATAAAAGAGATCTTTTATAAACATAAGCGTGAAATGTAGTCAACACATGAATCCACGTGGTGATTTAAAACACTGCCGCACTGTCAAGCTTGTTCCTGAGAGTATACATATTTACTATTTAGGATCATACTCCTGTGACAGAATAATTGCTATTACGTTTCTGTGTAGACTCAAGCTTTAGACATCTGTGCCCCAGATCATCATTTGTTTGAAAAAAGAAGAGATGACAGGTGGCCGAAGGAAGTCTTGGATACGTTAATCGACAGAGAACAGGGCAAGCGATATTTTTACACTCTAAAATCTGAACCCACTTCTTCATGTTTTTCATCTTTACACCGTGCACAGTAAGACTAAATGATTAAACACTGCAGACCACCTAAACAAGGCAACAGAAGAAAATGAAATCCTTAGCAAGAGAAGATAGAGATGGCGGTTGTGTATGTCTATATTAGTCTTGGAATTCTGCATGTGCTTCGTGCGTAACTGAAACTAGAAAAACAACACATTTTTTTTTTCTCTCAAGACACTGTTCCTGTACTTGGTACTTGCAGACTTTTAGTAAGCTGAGTGATTAAAATTCTCATGCTGCTGACTGTGGTGGAGCATGCCTACAACCCCAGCACCCTGGAGGCTGAGGCAGGAGAATCACTATGAGTTTGAGATCAATGTAGGCTACCTAGTGAGTCCAGGTCCAGCTTGAACTACAAGGTGAGATCCTGCCTCCACACAACAACAAAAGTGTCTAATGCCATGAGTTAAAATTCTGAGCCTCTAAGATAAAAGTTCACAAAAGTTTCATGATGATTCCCCTGATGTGGCCATTGCTCTAATAACTCCATGACTCCTCCATCTGGGCAATGATGTATACACACACGCGGAGCCACAGGGCCCATAGCCATGTCTGTGATGAGATGCGCCCCTTTGCATGCTTCCAAAAGACTAATAGCCATGCAACTCTGTAAGAATTAGCCAAGTTCACTTTTTATTAACTTCAGGGGTTTTACAATATTTGTTTTGTAAGATGTTTTAATAAATGTAACCAACTTAAATATTTTATTTTGTGTTACTAAAGAAAGAAGTTCAAAGTGATGGGAGAATCTCTACTTCTTTAAAGCTTTCCTATTTACAGGTTATCTGCTGTACTAAATAACTTATGCTTTTCATCATAAAAACAATGTATGTCATATTTTAAAAAAATAAAATCATACAGATAAGTATGAAATAGAAAACATCAGTTTATTTTCCTAGCTACCCTCCTTCGCACACAAGAGTTTCTACTATAGCTTTCTAGAAATTGATAAAGTGCACTTCAGAGAACCATTATGTAGTGTTTGACATCATTTTACATATACCAAGGTCTCAATTACTGATTTGACATACTGCTTTCCAACTTCATATTTTATCAATATTCCTTATCATGCACACACAGTAAAACCTGTGTAGCTTTAAAGGAGAGAGGAAAACTGAAAGGAAAATCATAATAGACTTAAAAGGCAACTAACCTTTTTCCACCTCATTCAGATTAGCAGCTGGCAGCGACAAAGACAGAAGAGACAAAAGACTTTTTACATTGCAGTACAACAGTAGAGCACACGAAGCCAACGCGCAGCATTAACAGAGAAGCCAGGGCGAGAGAGCAAACTACAGGAAGGCTTAGACTTCTTACCTACAGCTGAGCCAAGGCACAAACATGGAGAAAGATGAGGCCAGAGGTAAACGCCACTGCAGGGAGCTAGAGCCCTGTATCTGAACCAGCTGATGCAACAGCCAGTTTTACTGTTTGAGGTGTACAACGAGTGGTTTATGTGTGGGAGTCAGATTTGTAAAGCAAAAAGATAAGGGTATAACATGGAAAAAGAAAAGTGTTCTGAATATTTTCCACAGAAGAGATTCTAAGTTAACTATCCATGTAAAACTTGTATCAAAACTTTCACTTTACTGGGCCGGGGACTTAGCTCAGTGGTTTCGCCACCTGCTGCGCAAGTGCAAGAACCCAAGTTCAATCCCCGGTACCAAAAAACAAAACAAACAAACAAAAAAACTTTCACTTTACTGACTTTATATAATTTCCTTAGGCAAAAGGAAGGCTTAAATGTGGTCAGTTTCGTACCATATTTGTATGGGTCCCATGAGAATAGGGTTACCTAAGATGTACAGTCTTGAAATAGAAGATTTGGGGCTTTGACTGTTGGGAAATACGACAAAGCACACTTTTCAGTTCAACACCTAATCTAATACTTCAGTCTAAGCGAAGGAGTCCATATTTCCAATGTTGCAGAGGTGCCATATTTCCAATTTTCATTTTGAGCTTGTCTAAATAAACTCCTGGAAAATTTACCTTCAAGAAATATTATGTTCTTAAAAAGAATAATGATTTAATTTTTTGAAAAAAACTCTAGGCCCAGAACCTCTCAAACTAATGCTAAATTTTTAGAATTTTAAAATTATTTAGATTCCAAAGTCCCACTTTCTAATATTCCGCATAATGATTTTAATTTAGAATCATAGATGATTCTATTTTTCAAAAATTAATCTTGATTGAAGAATACTAGCAATAAGAATTGTGCATTATACCTGAAAGGTCAGTTGATGGGTTGCAGTAGATAGAATAGTTCTGATGATTTGAGTGGGGAGAAATGGTTGTTTACGTTTATTTTGAATATTGTTAGTCCAGTTTTACAGCCTGGTCATCACGTTATGAGTCCTCTGTGAGACTGCTAGCAGATCTGTGTTTGCTTCACTGACAACATTCTGTCCATTTTGACTCTAGACGTAGGTGCCAAATGCAAATATTGTCACCATAATAACTTGTGAGCTTTGTCTATGAGATTTTATTCACTCCTACTAAGCAGACTTAACTTTCTTATTGTGTGCCTCTAGGATACAAAGTTAAAAACCTTCAAAGGAAAAAGCACTTGTAAATTGAATGAATTTTAAGCAGTGACAGCATTATTATATTCCCTGAGCAGGGCAAGGTTTCTTTTCCCAAATCTCATGCTTATTAATTAGACTGCAAAATTAGATTTAAAACACTAGAGCCACTCAGAAGAAAATTCTTTCCGAACTGTAGACTTGGATGAAACAGGATATGAAACTCTAGAGGATGATTTATACATTCCTCAAAATAAAGCCTATTCATGTGCCTCACATTTCAAAATGTGGTTTGTTTGACAGATTGTTATGGTAGGTTCTTGCGTGATAACTTTTATGAATGTCATACTTTGGCTAAGAAGTGATTTTGCTAGACTTTGGGTTGTTATTCTGCTTCATAGGAATATGTCTGACACAAAAGGGGGTGTGAGGCTTCATCATACTTCTCAGAGAAAACTGAGGTGCACTGAATTCAATCACCTAGGATGAAATGATGTATGTTTAAGTTGAACACGTGTAGGGCAGGAGCTCGGGAAATGAAGAAAGAGCAGGTAAGACAAACACTCAAAAGAGAGAGGGAGAGGGAGGGAGGGGGGACAGAGAGAGGGGGGGGGAGAGAGAGAGAGAGAGAGAGAGATAAGAATAAAGAATAGCAAATTTAAAGCCAAAGCATGGGGCCCCTCCAAACCAACTCAGAAGTAACTACCACCACTGTGAATTATCACCAAAAGATACACAAGAACCTGAACAAAGCTGTGTTTTTAGGCCCAAGTTCAATCAGGAAGGATATGTATATAATTTCCTTGTTTCTGTACTCAGAAAAGCGCAGAGAATGAAAACATGCTTTGGAAGCTTGGGTCAAATTTGTCTGGTGGAGTCAGAGCAGGGTGGTTTGCAGAGGCCTCCAAAATTAAGTGGGTTCATAAGCCTTTCTCTAATGGTCAGAACAATGATGGAAAAAGAGAACCACTCTATCCTAAGAAGGTACTAAGTAACAGATTTTAGTGAAAACATACGGTTTCTTGTACACAAAGTAGCCCATCCAACAAAGCGGTATCTGCACACCCTCAAAAACTTAGGGTAGCTTTAGGAACTCCAAAATCTGTGGCCATAGGCCATTAGCCAATATTGGAGGTCTTACACAAGTGATACTGGTAGAAGGTCAAAGCTATGTAGCATGTAAACTCTTTTTAGCCATACCAGAATAGTTTTCTTTTAGATACAATTACTATGTTTTGTTAATGAAAATATTTAAAGATGCTCAAATTCCCAGGAAATTTAATCACACAGATGTATGTGCTCATCTTGTTTACAAATGTTAAGCTTAGCCACCTTTTTACAGTAGTTATTTCACTCTAGGATATTATTAACTGTGTACTGGATAATATGGAAATAAATATAATTAATGAAAACTCCCAGCAAAAGGACAATGATAACTTTGAAGAGTGATAGAATTTAATTCTCTTTTCTTACAAATAAAATATGTAATATTCTCTTTTTCTCTATCAACTTTAAGGTTTTGCTGAGAAAAAGATAACTGTGGTGCTTCCTATTCATCGTCACATTAATAGTCAAACAAATATTCTGTCAAAATAGACAAACGGTTAATTGTAATCTCATAAGACTATCTCAAATGCTCTATCTCTTCCCAACTGTCTCATTTTGATGAACATGGATTATTAGAAACAAACATATACTAGTGAAGAAGTATGGACATAAGTCATCTGAAATGCTCAATCATATTTTGGCTCTGTAAAAAAGCGCCCTCTTCTAAGTATGCATTGGTGAGTTGGTTTGCAAAGGAAAAACTGTGCATGAAAATGTCATTGAAACAAAGAATAAGGCCTTCACCCTGACAGCGTTTTTGCTAGTTAACATGTCTTTGTGAGAGATGTATGTATGGATCTGAGCTGATTTTTTAATTTGGTTGGGTGAAGCCATCTTTAAGTGCCTCTGTTATTCATGCTTACATTTAATATTCAAAACACCTACCAGTTACATTACTGAATAATACAAGTGGTGTAGTAAACAAACAAAACAGTGACAGTAATGAGTTCAAACAGATACACTGATGGAATACATAGTATTTCCTATTCTTCATACCTGTGTATTCAGGTGGGCAAAGACACGTGTAGTTATTAATTCCATCAACACACGTGGAATTATTTTCACAGTCATTATCTTCACAATCATCGACATTGACCTCACAATTTTCTCCTTCAAATCCATCAGCACAAATACACCTGAAAACCAGAAGCAGAAAGGCAAAATACTTCTTTTTGCTGCACTTTAAAGCCATGCTATCAAAATATTGAAAATAAAAGCATGAATAGGTCATCAATTACAGATCCTTTAACTACAAGAAATTGATTTTTAAATTGCTTTGAAAAGACATGTTTTGAGTTCAATTTAAAATAATATCCAACAAACCAGAAAATATTAAAAAATAAAAATTAAGCTAGCTGCAAGATGGCAAATAGCTCCACAGTCTTAAAAGACAATAAACCCAATATACTGCCAGGTCTGAAATGGCAAAGGTTGCATCCACAGCCCTACACATCTTAAAATCAAATTGGGCTCTAGTAAAATAATTCATGTTTTTTTGAAAGGGAAGTGGCTCTGATTTTAAAAGTTATATCGTCTACCACCCTGTGCAATGTCCTTGATATTTTGTACCAGAAAGAAATCAAAAAACTAAATTTTATCTTCCAAGACTTCTACACTAGCATAAATCATTGTGCATTTAATCTTGAACATGTATCAGAATAATTTTCGAGTAAAGTTTAGATGAATAAAAGAGAATTTTGTAACAGAAGTGAAGTATAGGTCTTCTAAAATGTGATTTCTAGTAAGATTTAGTAGTAGATTAACATTCTTAGGGGAAATTATTAGTGTCAATAAAGAACTCTTTCATACTTCATTAAGTACACCTGAGGTAAATGCACCATATGATTAAATAGTTCCAGATGAGAAATGTTCATAGGATGTTTGTCTACTTATACTGTGGGATGTGAATGAATCATTAAATTAATGTTTCATTGGGACCCACATATTATCATTACAACCTGTCTGCTAACGCAGTAAGCAAATCTAGGTGAATACAGGACTTTCAGTAAGGCACTACTGGCTATTAATTCACATAACTGAACCAATACTCAGTCTTGGCCTAATCTGACTTGATTAGTCATAATGTTGTATGGACCTGCTCTTAAATTTTTGATATTGGAGCATCCTCAGCTGGGAATCCTGTACCATCTCCATTTGTTTTTAATATTACAATCTCTGAGAGATACCACTACATTTTGTCCTTATTCTCATATTCCTTTTAAAAATGCCCCCACACTTAAAAAGGAAAATGCTGGTTGTTTGGTTGTTCTTGTTCCGATACCTCAGACACAGGAGACCAGAGAGCCTAGTGACCTACCAGAATCCATCCCTTTCTCCTTCTTTTAAGTGACAAGTTCCTCCATGTTTACATGGGTTACTGATGCATGCATGAATCGGGATATCACAATCTTGCCCCTGGAGAAAGAATAACCAAGTAAAGCTGAATGCAAATAATGTAGTTCTCAGCGCTAGAGAAAGCTTAGTGGAAGACTCAAATCATATCAAGGAAAGCAGTGTTTCCAGGCTGTAGCTCCCACAACAGATTCCACTTACCTTGAAACCATATGGACAGGTGCATCGGTAAAAGTCAACTGGATCATTGTTACAGGTGCCATCATTTTTACATGGATTCGATAAGCAGGGATTGCATTTAGCAAGAATATTGACATCCACAGGACCTAGAAGTTAATTGAAAAATATAAAAAATGGATGCTTTCTCTTTATAGTTTATCTGTTCTTTAACATAACAGTGAATTTTGTATGAAATTGTTGGTCACATGCCTATATATGTTTCTTTTCCTTGATGAAAACTAAAATCAGTAACATCATAGCATGTCCAAGTATGCAATGGGAGTCCTTATCACTGGCAGGTACTCTGAGACTTTCTGAACCACTGGGAGTCTGGGATGGTAGCTTGGGTCTTTGTAGCTAATGTTACTAATGATACCCATGCCACAGGGTGAATCCTCTTAGAGAATGACTCATTTATGTAAATGCATTCCATGGCGACCACCTATATCTCAACCTCAGCCAGCTTCATGGAAATGTATGCCATAGTTTCCAGAGAGGAATACGTAAATAGTGGTGGTGTGGTTTTTATAAGTAGAAATCCATGACTGCAACTGAAAGCAGCATAGAGCACACTTGCCCAGGAACATTACCTCAGTACTGTTACTTTCATACAGGGGATACAAAACAATGTTCTTATTTTTCATTGTGAGGATGGAATCCAAGATCTCACATATGCTAAGTATGCACTCTACCACTCAGTTACACCCAGTCCTAGTGCTACTTTTATGCATATGGAAATCAAAAGTGTAGGCTCCATTATATTCTCCATCTTATCATTTTGATTCATTACTTGAGTGGCACAGTACATGATGGATGAGGATTTCATATCTTGTTCTCCAAGAATAAAATTCCACTGAAATGGCTTCTATTTGTAGGCTCACATGGTCCTAGGTTAAATGGAGAATTAGCTGCAGCAATTTCCCGTAAATTCCACTTATTTACTGAGAAATGACTAACAATCGGGACACTGAGCTGTTCTCAATAACATTGTTTCACTGATGTTACTTTTTGCACTGCTGCTGAAAGATCATGAGCTTCCCTGTTGATAACTGTTCTGATTAGGACAACTGGAGACTAACATCTTTTTACATATCAAATACAAATCTTCGATAGCATAAATATTCATTATAGTTTTCCTGTCACCAGTGTCCCTGCAGCTCTTTATCTTCATGGGAACAATAAGTGATAAACTGAATTCTATGTTTCATTACAAACTAATCCTTATAAAGTTATTTGGATAATTGTATAATGTAATTGTATAACATACCCTCCACCTCTACTATCACTGCCATGATCTGTGGGAACTAACTTCATGGCACCCCCAAATGCATGACTTATGCTCATACAAACTATTTTTCATAAACTGATTCGATAAATTAGAATTTATGGTTGTAAGTCATCTAACAGTGAACATACAAGGTGAACAGACTAGACTCTTAATCTCTCTTCATAGCCCTTACTTTAGAAAATATTAGTACTCAAATTATGGTTTTCTATTAAAATCCATAAAATTGTTATATATTGTGCAGTTTTTCTGCTTAGAAAACAAAACAAATCTAAAAAAACAAACAAACAAACCTGCTGGAATAAGGCTACACAGAATTTCTGATTCTTTTCAAGGTCTGGGAACAGAGGCCAACTCTTGGATTGGCTGTGTTAGTTGGAAGGGGTGGTGATTGCTCCCAGTGACACCGGAAGTTACCAGGAGAGAAAATGTAAATGCCACTATCCCTTCCACTATTTTTTTTGGAACAAGCTACCTAGTCCAATCTCTGAATCAAACTGCAGGTTAGAATTGCTAGGATTAATTCTGAGTCCCATAGAAGTTAAATTTATTAAAGGCCAAAATTCAGCTGTTCAGTATAATGGATAAATCAATGGTGTTGGCTATTCAAAAAA